>NC_048221.1:137572934-137640987 GCF_002007445.2 Ailuropoda melanoleuca | reverse complement strand
CCTGTCAGCCCCAGCCCCACCCACCCGCCCCCTTCCCACCTCCTGACCCAGCTCTGAGTCATCTGCCCTGAGTCTGAGCCTTGCCCGCCCCACCCCCCCAGCCGTGACATCCTTGCCTCCGTGCGTTCTGCGTTATTACTCCCCAGCCTGGGGGAGCATGACTGAGCTGCCTTTTTTCTTTTCCTTCTGACATTTCCCTCTCTGATTTATGGCCCTGTCGGCAGCAGGGGTGAGCAGGGGCCTCCCAGCAGAGCTGGCTGGTGCCCTTTGTCCCTCCCTCCAGAGCATCTGCAGAGGGGGAGGCCCGTCTGGCCCCAGAGCCTGTGGGCAGAGAACAGAGCAGGTGGGAGGAAGAAGCAAGGGCTCCGGGTCAGGCTGATGGGGCTGACCCCTGCCTCTGAAGCCCCCGGGGTGACCTCACTCCTTTGTACTCCCCTTTCCTCCTTATCTGCTGGAGAGAACATACAAGCCAGGGGGCTGTCATGAAGAGGAGAGGAAATACTCCCTGTCAAGAGAACGGAGTATTCAGACAATTGTCATTTGATGGAATTCTGGGTAGTCAGAACTAGAAAGTCCATAAGAAATCTTTAACAGGGAAACTGAGGCCCAGAGACACTGTGTCCGGTGCAAGGTCCCACGGCCAGTTGTGAACAGAACCAAGATCGCACGTCCCTTCTTGCCTGATGCGTGACCGTGTCCCTTTCTACGGCTTCTGTTCTTGGCATGGGAAAATGGAATTGGGTAGTGGCTTGGGAGAAAATGATGTGGATTCTTAGGGCAAAGACCAGCTTGTATTGTCTGTGGATTAACTCTCAGCTGTGGAGGAGAGCACAGCAAACACGGCCAGTGGGTGCCCCTGCCAGCCGCTGCTGGGCCCTGGACTTCCTAGAGAATGGCCTGGAGCCGGGGTCCTTCTCCGGCTGTGAGAGGAGTTGTGGTCACTGAGTCTCTGGCACAGACAGGCGGATGGACTGGCCCCTCCCCAACCTCTGCCAGAGACAGACACACAGACCACACCCAGACCCCGAGAGGCGCAGGCACGATGTCAGATACGAACCCACACAGAGGGCACACACAACACACAATGAGGCATTGCCGGGGGCGCCCCGCGCTCCACAGACCGGAGTTGGATGAGGTGTCGGTGCTTTCAACACCCGCACCTGTGGTGCACACACGCACCCGTGCACAGCCCCGCCCCCCACTATCCCCCTGGCCCGTGGGGGAGGGAGTAGGTGCACAAGTGAGCAGCGAGTCTTGGCCTGAGCAGGTGCGTGGGTGTCCCCTCGACCCAAACGGGCAGCCAGAGAGGAGGGCACAGGCCTCAGGTTGGCTGAGCACAGCGGTCCTGCGCGGGGGTGGTGAGTGTTGCCATGGAGATGAGAGCCAGAGATGCAGTCGGGAGGCAGCTCTGTGTGGGCGGCAGAACAGCACAGATCCACAGATCTGGGGAGGGAGGGCGAGACTTGGAGGGGCTGGGTGGGGAGGTGGGCTCCTGGGGTCAGGGGAGAGGGGGGGACCGAGGTGCTCCAGGATGGCAGGACCTGATGCCTGAGTTGCAGGCTGGGCTGAGCTCGTTAGCTGGTCTCTGGCTGGCTGCACAAAGCCGGACCAGGGGGCCTCTGTCCTCCCATCAGTGCCACACCACCCCTCGCCCTATTCCTTCACGGCAATTGTGCCTGAGTCCCGTGCCAAGGTCAAGCCTACAGCAAGGGCAGAGCAGGGGCTTGGAAGGGCAAGGCAGTAACTGGCTTTGGGAAAACAGCACTGTAATGAGGGTCTGGCCGGCTCCCCGGCCTCTCTGTCCTCTTCCCTCCTGCAGGCCAGTGGAATGGAGAGCACACAGGATCAGGGGTCAGATAATAAATCAGGATACAGGTGCTGCCAACCTATTCTGAGAGTCAGCAACCTACCCAACATTTCTGAACCTTCATCTTCACAGCTGTGAGACGGGACGAAGAACACTGACCGCCCTAACTCAGAGTTGCAGGGCCCATCAAGTGGCTCTGAGCAGAGCCTGCGGTTGCCCCCAATAAATTCAACTTGACAGACACTGAGTCCCTGGCATGTGCCAGCACGGCGTGGAGCTCCAGGAAGTGAGTGGAGAAGAGTGAGCCAGTGCTCTGCCGTCGTCAGGCTCACCAGCGAGCAGGGAGAGAACAGCACACAAGTAACAGAATACGAGACGCTTAAATGCACTCCCATCTCAGCCTGTTTAAGCAGCTGCCACAAGCACCTACTAAGTGCCACGTGCAGGGGATACAAACAGGCAAGCGCAGCCGCAGAAGCTTCAGCACCCCGTGGGATGCAAAACACGGAGACAAACAATATAGTCTGCGGAGCGTCCCTCGAATGCAAGCTGACCTGTTATGACAAGCCAGGAGGTTGCTAGTCTGCATTATCCCCATTGTACAGGTGAGAAAAACTGAGGTTCGGGGAGAACAAGTAGCTGTCTCAAGTAAATGACCGTCTCAAACTCAACCCCCCCCCCGGGTGAGGGCGCAGCTGGGATTCAACTCCCCTCTGATAGGTCCCCACAGTCCCTCCTCGTTGGCTTCTCCTGTCCTCACCATCCCAACACCTTCCCCCCTCCACTGCCTCCAGGAAGGAGCCTGCCTAGCCATCCGGGCCCTCCTGCCTGCACGAAGGGCTCTCCTGGCTGCTTGTCCCTGGCCTGTGCTGGGCTGGGCCCTTGCCCCAACCGGCCCCCCACCTCCACCTGCCCCACTCCCTCCTCCTTGACTGTCTCCGCCAAGGCAGGGAGCGCCTGGCGTCCAGGGTTGCAGACAGATGGCGAGTGTTCACAGAGTCTGACAGATCTGCTACCTACTTCCTGGGTCACCATTTGTGAGCTTGGGTGAAGTCACTTCACCTCTTTGCTGGTCTGATAGTCAAGAGGGTTGACGAGCCCTTCGGTCCACATATGGGGAGTGCAGGGCACCATGGGCTGTACCCTTGTCCCGTCATCGCCCCACGTGCACAGCCAGGGGCTCTGTCTGTGCTTCCTGACTGGGTGGGGGGGATCTCTCTCCCCTTTCTGTGCAGGAGAAGGTGGAGTCCAGTCTGGCAGGATAGTGGGTAGAGGCTGGGCCTTGTCCCCACAGAGACCAGGGTTCAGATCCTGTCTTGGCCACTCCTTCACTGTGTGTCCTTGGGAAAGCCACTGGACCTCTCTGAGCTTCTACCAGCAGATGCCTTTTCTGCACCTTGCTCCTCCCTGGCCAGAGACCTTGTACTTTTCCAGGTGCCCCTCCCTAGCTTCTGTCAGGTGAGGCCTGTGGGTCTTGGGGGATGAGGGAAAAGGGAGGGGAAGAAAGGCACTTGTGTCTGGCAGGAGGCAGAGTGAAACCAGCCTGGGCAGGGGGTGGGAGCCCCGTCGTTTCCCCTTTCTGGGCCAACGTTTCCTGTCTGAGGATGGCAGGGCTGGACTCCCCAGTGCTGAGAGCCTGGGGCCGCGGTGCCCCTTGCTTACGCAGGGCGGGGTGAGGGGAAGTGGGCTGGATGCAGCTTTGAGCAGGGTGGCTTTGAGGAACTCAGCAGAAGGCCACAGAGGGAGAAGGGCTGGCTCTGGGCTCAGAGGCACGGGGGAAGGTGGGCGTGATGGGGGAGGAGGGGGCATTGCACTGGCAGACATCTATTGGGGTTTCTGTGGAAGTGTTTGCTCTGGCAGAAAAAAAATTCTGTTGCCATGGCAACCCAATGTCTTCTTTACCAAGCTAAGTCCCTTGGAGGGAGAATAATCTCCAAGATGCCAGGAATGGATAAATTTAGGGGGCTTCCTGGGCACAGGCCCTGGAGCAACCAATAACATCCCCCCTCCCCCGCGTCCCTTCAAACACTCACTCACTTACTCATTCACACAACCACCCCTTATCGGCCTGTACCAGGCACTGTGCTAGGTCCTGGGGATGCGGGAATTCATCAAGGAGGTCGCAGTCTGCCGAAAAGACAGGTGTGTAAATGATGAGGATTTGGAAAGTAAAGACTTTCACAGGGAAGTGGGAGAATGCTGATGGAGAGTGGGAAGGCTTCCTGGAGGAGGTGACCATTTTGCTGGTCTGGGCCAGGGAGAGCACTGCAGGCAGAGGGGACAGCAAGTGTGCAGGCAGAGAGGAGAAGGGGCACGACAGCTCCAGGAAGTCGCATCAGGGGGTAGGCGGGTTGAGGCCCTGTGGTACAGAGGGCAGCTGGGGAGCCCGGCTGCCCACACCTGAACGGCCACACTGTGTCACTCCCAACCTGGGTGACTTGGGCAAGGTGCTTGCCTACTGGCGCCCAATTTCCTCATCTGTCAAATGGAAGTCATAACATTATCCACAGTTCAGGATTGTCAGAGGCGAAGTTGGACTGTATGTGCTGGGCAGGGCCTGGCACATGGTGATACTATTATCAATAATCGCTTGCCTCCTCCCTGCCACCTGAGCTGCTCAGAGAAGGTGTGAGCAGGGGGGAGAGTCTGATCCAGGGCAAAGTGTGCAGGATGAAGAGAGACAGGGAGGAGAGAACAGAGACTGAGGGGCCCCAGTAGGCTCCTCCAGCTCCTGGAAGCCGTGGAGACCATCCAGCCCAACCCCCTGCCTGGTCCCCACCCACTCTGCAGATGAGAACACTGAGGCCCAGATTTGTCCGGCGGACAGCAAATTAGTGGCAGTGTGCTGGTGGGGTTGATGTTCGGGAAATAAAAGGAAACTTTATATCTGACCCGAATAAATAATTTAGTTCTGGATTTTAATAATTTAAAAGCCTCCATTTCATTGGTGCCTCACCAAAAATAGAAACTGTCTTCTTTTTTGATTCCAGTTTTCTTTTTAAAGTAGCATGTGGGAGCAGGGGCTGAGGCAAGGGCCTTTGAAAGGCTTTGTGGCAGCAGCACCCCCGACAGTCCCTGAGTCACAAGCCTCTGGCTGGAGAAGTGGTAAGTGGCCCTCACTTTGAGCTTCCCCCTCCTTGGCTTTGGTCAGTCCCCACCTGTCCCAGCAATGGCTGCATGAGAGGACCGAAGCCTCAGGAAAGCTGGGCAAGAGGCTGGGGGCCCTGGGCGCAGTGGAGAGAGGCGATGGTCAGGCCGGCTGTCGCCCCCATGTCCCTCAACCTCCCTTTCCCCGTGGCCCCAGGGGGGTTATGACACCCTCCTCTCAGAGTTACCGGGAGAGTTCCTCGGGTCCCTGTCCGCAGTGGTCCTGTCTCTGCCCAGACCTGACGCGCAGTAGGCCCACAGCCTATAGCAATGTTTGTCCCTCAGGGACAGGCCTTTGAGAAAAATTTGCAGGGGAGCAAATGGCCAGAGGCACAGAAGGGAAAGAACACTGCTTGAGGGAAAGCCTGCGGTCCTCCGCTGGGGCCATCCTGTGGCTTCCGATCTGGACCAGCTCCCTAAAACTCCACCAGCCAGGGGCTCTCGTCTGTCCCCACCACAGCCCCCACCCATTCCTTTGCCATCTTACAAAGCCACAGATCAGAAAGGACCAGGGTCTTTTCCAGGGGAAGCCAGCCAAGGAGAGGTCTCAGAACACGGCCCTGGGAGCACCAGACAGACAACCTCGCCGAGGCGCTCAGCTACCACCCCGTGCACTTTCCCCTCATGCTCAACAGTCCTGGTCCCCTCCCTGGAGCTTACCCAGAGGGTACCCACAGCTCGAGGTGTCGCTCCTGAGCCAGGTCGCACCCACACGCACCCCCCTCACTTCTCTCACCTTCCACCCCAGACCCTGTCTTGAGCACCCACATCTCCCTTGAAGAAAGTCGTCAGGCCCTAAGCCTTTGGCCCTGAACACAGCGGGCTGTTCAGGGCATTCGTTCCCCACTTGGTCCCACGTTTGGCTGCTAGGGTCTGTTGGTTACAATAACCCCTAACACAGCACCCCACCCCCCGGGAGCTCTGCTGTCTTAAAGTGCTTTCTATCAAATTAACCCCCCACCCCGCCGCACTAATCCTGGCAGGTAAACTATTATTAAGTAACTTGTTTGAGGACATGGAACTGGGAAGTGGCAGAACCAGGGCAGAAATCAACGTCTGCCTCGCCACCCGAACTCCACAGCCTTCCCACTCTCTCCTGGCCTCCTTTGCCCAGTTGGACCTGGACAGCCCAGGGGAGAGGTTGTTACCCCACGTTATAGATAAAGAAGCCTAGCAAAGTCAAGTATGTGGCCAAGGTTCTGGAGCAAACTAGGGATCATTAGCTGGGGCAAGGCATGGCCACCCCTACCTCCACCCGGAGAAGCCACTGGTGAGGCCATCAGTCTGGCCCCAAGAACTTGCTTCCCAACTAAGAATGCCTCCGTGCTATGTTTAGCTTCTCTGGGTTTAAAAATAAAAGAACTCCCCTGAAAATGAGGTCAGGTTGTAAGTTAACCTGAGTTTCCGTCCCTGGGACAGATGACAGTGTGGGAACCCACTGCTGGTCCCAATAACAGGGCAATTCCATATAGAGACACTGTGTATTGGCCCCAACGTAAACTTGGGGATTAGAGAAAAGGAAGAGGGAAGTCTTTTCCCATGTATTTAGGGGGTGCCCATTTGCCTTTTCCCTGGGGGGCAGGGTGGCATGACAGGAGAGCTCAGAGATGGATACCCGGCCAGCAACCCGAGTGAATTTGATCACCGTTCTATCTGCGGTCCCAGCCCTCAGGCATGCAGAGGGGGAGCTTGGATTCCAAACTTAGTGACTTCAGGCAATGACGTTCTCTCTCCAACCTTGGTTCCCTCATCTGGGAAAATGGAGGTGACTAGTCCTGCCCGGCCTCTTTCCTGGGGTGACCAGGGAAGTCAACGGTGTCTGATATGAAAAGATGCCTCGACCCCAGGGCAATGCACACAAGTGTCAGCTTTGGGTGAGGCCACTCGTGTAGCAGGAGGACAAAGGGCTGCAGAAACCGTTTTGATTAGAAATGGGGACTCTGGGGGCGCCTGGGTGGCTCAGTCGTTGGGCATCTGCCTTCGGCTCAGGGCGTGATCCTGGTGTTCTGGGATTGAGCCCCGCATCGGGCTCTTCTGCTGGGAGCCTGCTTCTTCCTCTCCCGCTCCCCCTGCTTGTGGTCCCTCTCTGCTGGCTGTCTCTCTCTCTCTGTCAAATAAATAAATAAATAAAATCTTAAAAAAAAAAATGGGGACTCTGAGGTCTGGAGAGGGGAAGGTGCATGGCTGCAGATAGGGGCAGCACAAGCAGGGCTCCCAGACCAGCCGTCTGCCCAGAGCTGGCTAACTGACCCTTCCTCTGGGCTGGGGGAGCCTGCTTTGGGCCACAGAGATGACCTTGAGCTCACATCCTGAGAGAATGGCACTTTCAGCATGTTTGGGGACATACCTTGCTGACAGCGGCTTTGACAAGGACAGGCCTGATGCAGCACCAAGTTCCTAACGAGACACACCAATGGGGACTGAGGACTGCTTCTACCCCCCAAGAAGTCAAGCAGGGTTTTGGGTGGATCTTGCAGGAGTCCTCCCTCCTTCCCCGAGAGGCCAGCCACACCATCCTGTCCCCCAGGGCTTGGCCAAAGATGTCCCCTCAACTGGTTCTCCTTATCTACTCCCCTGCCTGGGCAAGTCCTATCCACCTTCCAGCCTGTCCATGGCCCCCTGCTCCAGGCAGCCTGCCTTGACTGCCCAGGTGGAAGGAGTTGTCCTTTCCTCTCCCTGCCATGAAGCATGGAGCTGTGGAAGAGTGAGACCCAGCTGTGGAAACCTGGCTTCACCTCCCATGTCGCAACTTACCAAGAGTGAAACTGTGGGCAAGTCACTTGGTCTCCCTGGGCCTGTTTCCTCGTCTATAAATTAAGGATAATGATGCTTATACTTGTGGTTGCTGGGGGAGGGGGATTAAATTCATATGCCAAAATGCTTTTGAGTACCTATTAAGTGCCAGGCTTGATTTTAGACATTTAGGATTCAGTGGTGAATACGACAAAGTCTTCATGGAAATAACATTCTAGTGGGGGAGAAAGACAGCAAACAAATGGACAAAGCCATGAATAAATAACAGGGCAGGGTGGGAGCATAGAACGTTGTTCATGGGGGTAGTGTGCACTCTTTTAGACATAGTGGGGACTTAATAAATCCTGACTGGATGGATGGATGGAAGTATGAATAGATGGAAGGGTGGATGGAAGCATGGATGGATAGAAGGAAGGATGAATGGATAGATGAATGGATGATGAATGGATGGATGATGGTGGATGGATAAATGGGTGGATGCAAGGATGGCAGTATGAATGGATGGAAGATGGATGGGTGGATGAATGGATGATGGATGGATGATGAATGAATGGATGGATAAATGGATGGATGGAAAGATGGATGGATGGATGAAAGGATGATGAATGAATGGATGGTGAATAGATGGATGATAGGTGGATGGATAAATGGATGGATGGAGGAATGGATGGATAAATGGATGCTAGATCATGTTTCCCCCACTTTCATCACCAACTGTGACCACAGTTGTATCCCATTTCATGTCCTTCTCAGAGCTGCTCTTGAACCCCTGAGACTGGATCAGAAGAGACCAGGAGGACCTCGAGGAGAGGCGGGCCTAGCTGTCCCTCCACACTGCCTCCTTCTCTCATCACCGCCCCAGAGCAGCCCCGCTTGCATGGGGACTCTTGTACACGGAGAGAGCCAGGGTGGCCTGGCGGGGAAGAGAGGGCCACACACAGCCCTGGAAAGAGCACTTAGCAGCAGAGAGCAAGAGTGCCAGGCACTGTGCCAAGGGCTTTTCCTGCTTCCCTGAGCGGCCCTCAACCTGTCAAGGGCACCTCATCCCCAGAATGCGATGCTGAGAGGTGAGCTGAGGGGAGAGGAACAAAGACCAACTCATGGGGTTCTGAGCCATTAGAGTCCGCAGGGCCTTTCAAAGTCCTCTGATCCAGCCTTCTTGTTCCTACACAGAGAAATGAAGGCCACCAAGGGAGAGGACTGGCCTGAAGCAGCACAGGGAGTCGGGATGGCAACGGGGTCACGGTGGGCAAGGCATCTTTTCACATCAGACGCTGTTGATCACCACCTGAGTCCCAGCCCAGTTTACCTGTGGAAGACCCAGCTCTGTCCAACATTTCTTTAGCTGTACCCCACCCTGGGCCCCGTTCCCTGGCATCCCCCACACCCGTCTCCCTACATCCCCTCTTACCTAAATCACAGGTCACCCCGCTTATGTCCTATGTCCTAAGACCTATCATCCACCATGGTGGTAACGGTTGTCAATGGGTGACTCCTGCTTGTGACCTAAGATCAGGCACGACCCCACCACCCCAAGTGCTGTTCTCTAGAGGGTGCTAGCGGGCACCACAGTCCCAAGAGGGCCGCTGCCGACAGGTGGGCATGGATGGAGTGGGTAATGTGCCTGGGGTCAGGCAGCACTTCTCAGTGCCCCCCGAAGGTCGGGCTCTGCTTTTGCCTCTGCTCTCGGGCACAGTCTCCTTGTTCTTCCATCCTACTCCTGGACCTTCCCAACACGTACTTTCCCCATCTCCGCCACCTCTCAGGGAGGTGACACCTGCCTGATGGAATAGAAAAACCACAAACCAAGCCTTCCCTCCGCTCCTAGGAGAAGTCACAGGCCAGGGGTTGGCAGGAACCCAGTGGGCTGGTTCAGCACAGTGTGAAGCAGAGAATGTTGGAATTACTGACTGGGAGGTTCTCCAGATCACAGAGCTCCAGAGACACGGGCATTTCACATCACAGGATCTCGGAATCATGAATCCTTGGAATTACCGAATCAAAGATTTCAGGGATCCCTTGGACAAAGAAGTTTGGGGGTAAGAGAATGTCTAAGCACATCACAGCTTGGGGAAGAGGTCCCTGCCTCCTCCCCATGGACGTCACCCCAGCCAACGTTCTGATGCCTGGAAGTCAGTGGTAGTCATGCCTGGCTTCCCGGCCGTGAGCCTCACACGGCGTCTGGTCCATGCAGCCTGCCACCCGGTGCTTCCCACTCACAGCCACAGGGACTGCCCTCCTGTTCAGAAACCCTGACAGGCTCATCCTCGTCGAGAGGATAAGTCCGCAAGCCTGAGCTTGGCTGCCAAGGCCCCAGACACACTTTGGGGATCGTAAACAGAAACTGAGCACACAGCCTGATACATCCTGATTGTTGGCTATAGACTCCATCCACGGCAGCCCCGGGTTGGGTGGTCATCTCAGGGGGTGGCTCAGGGCTCCCAGAGAGAGTGACCGGGAGGGAGGAAAGGGAGGCTTCTGGCCTCTCCAGGCCCTTCCAGACACCAGCCCTGCTTTCCTTCTGCTGTGTTCCATTGGCAAAGCAGTCCTGGAGTGTGTCCAGGCTCCAAGGAAGGGGTCATAGACCTCACTCTTCAATGGAAAGAATGTCAAAGAATGTGAGGCCGGCACTAATGCGCCACAGATGCGGGCTGCCCCAGGAGCCGGACTTGACCTCCCCACAGCGGGGGCCAGAGGGTCTGGGCAGGTAGGCGGCACTTCACGACCTGCTCTTGTCTTGAAGAGTCTCTGGGGATTCCGGCGCGTTTCCACGTGCTCCTTCCGAGCCCATAGGCTTCACTCTAGATCTTAGACCCCGGAGGACGGATGTGAGAACATCTGTCAAGTTCCCAGTTCTCAGCTCGAGGAGTCACGACAATTGCTTCTGGTAGAAGCATCAGAGCCTGGCCCGCATCAGAGGAGGCCCAAGCACAGACTCTCCAGAGCTCAGGCAGGATTCTCCAACCTTCGGGGCTCTTGGCTGCAAAACCAGAAACCAATTCCGGCTGCCTGCAACAAACTGGGGCGGGGCAGGGGTGTTTGTTTGGGATTTTGGTTTTGTTCTTGTTGCTACTGCCATTTAGGACTGCGGAGGGCTCACAGAAGAGACGGGAAGCTCCAGACAGAGGCAGACAGAGGGAGCCCCAGGGCGATCAGCCAGAGGCAGCCGCAGCCTGGCCAGGCCCTGCTGCTGTCACATGCTGGTCTCCGTTTCTGGGCCATGGTCATGGACACCACGGATGGCAGCGTCAGGGCCTGGGCCACACCGCAGGCCCCCAACAGCCAGAGGTGGGAGATGGGGACTTCAGCCTTCCTGCGCCCATAGTGGGAGGCAGGCAGGTGCTGGGGACTGCCACAGTGCACAGGGAGGGGTGACGGAAAGCCCGGAGGAAGACGTCTGTCCAGTGCTGGACCCTGACTCGATTTGCTGGAACATTTTTTTGGAGAAATGGCTCCTCAGTGATCGGTTCCAGAAGAATGAATAGAATTTTTCCAGGAAAAGGAGGGGAAAGGTGCTTGGAGAGTCCTTGTAAAGTGGTAGGAGTGAGCCCCTCTGAATGGCCCGAAGGAGGGGGCTGGATGGGATCTGAGATGTGGCTCTGGACTGCCAGCCCCTGCCTCTGGAAGCTCCCCTCCTAACTCAGAGCCCGCAGCGGACACCGTGTCTCAACTGCCTCCTTGAAGGCACCACAGAGTCACCCAGGATGATGGGGTCGCCGCAGAGGTCCAGGGGGGCCTCAGGACCAGGACAGACCTCGGGCCCTGGCTGAGCTGGGAGAGAGCAGACCACATGTTCTTCGGGCTTTGACCTCACTCAGGCTGATCAGGGACAGGCAGGGGTGGGGCGTGGCGCTAGTGGACAGAGAAGCCCGCCGGCCAGCCCCACACAGCCCAGTCCACTCAGTGCCGTCCTCTGGCCGAACCCTGCAGACTGCAGATTTCCAGCAGCTGGTGGACGGTTGGCAGACAAGGGAAGGAGAGGTTGGAAGCCAGGAAAATGGGGGAAGATGTCTCAGGCAGCCCCAGACTGATCTCCATGGCTAATGAAGTCCATGAACAAGCCTGTGCCCATCCAGCGGGAGCATGGTTCCCACGAGGCGTCGTCAGCAAGCCAGATCTGCAGTAACGCCAACCCCACGAAAGGCAGCCAGTTTGAGTCCCACGCTGCCAATATGTGATGTGGACTTTGGGCAAATCAGCTCTCCTGCTGGACTGTAATTTCCTCCTCCGTGCAATGAGGGGAAGCGGGTTTTCCTCCCGGAACTGTGAACATCCCATTTTTAGGCTCTCAGTCTCATACTGTTGTTAAAAATAAGCCATGTCTTCAAATGGCGAAATTCTCTCCATTAAGTCCTTATGGAATATAAAAAGAAAATCAGGCGAGCACGGAAATCCTGTTTCTCGGGCAAATTTCCTTTAGGTTATAAATAAGCAGACCTCAGCGGAAGAGAGCCCGCACGCTGGCGCTGGGAGGCCCACCCCGCTTTGCCCGATACACAGGCACCACCCTTCTGGCGGGAAGGACGGGAAGGACACGCTGGCCCAGGGGAGACAATGTTCCTGTTGACAGCTGTCGCCACGGTAACATCAGGCCAGGCTGCAAACAGGTAGAAACAGCTGGCCCTTCTTACTCACCTTGGAAATCACCGGGAAGCTGATTACATTTTCTTCACATCGCAGCTGGGAGCTGAGCAGCCTTCTTCTCGCAGCTCAGCTGGCTGGACGCGAGCACGCCTGGCTCCTCATCTCCGCGCTGCCGCGATGTGGCTCTGCTGTGGGGCAAATCACACCCCCCTCCCCGCTCGTCTCCCCGCCTGCAACACGAAGGGTCAGACGGATCCGTGGAAAAGTCCTCAGGCTTTCAGGGCCCCCCTCAAAAGTCACTGTAGACGTGAAGCTTTCATCCATTTGTCCCCCCCAAGGGAAAAAAACTTTTATTTTGACTTCATACAGTGTAGAAGCCTTTAAGCAGCAAAGAAAACCCTAAATAGAATAAGGAAGGTTGAAAGAAATCAAACACAAGAAACCGATGATGGTAAAATGTTAACTCCTTTCAGGTAGTCTGTGAATTTACAGCAAAACCGTTAAGATGATTGACAGGTTTAGGTGGGGTGTCATTGTTTGGGCTTTGTTGCATGGCTTTTAAAACTCATCAGAATCTACTGAGGTGCCTACCTATTTCTTCTAACAGCTCATAGCAAATCGAAAGTATTTGTTGTTTTATGTGTCTCCATCTGGGCACGTCCAAGCTCCACTATGGTTTAAGCAATAGTGGATCTTTTGTTTCTTTCTTTTTTTTTTTTTAAAGGAGATAGAAGTTCATCGAGTACCCCGCCAGGGAGCGGTGGGCAGGACAGCAAAGAAGAGGCCGTCCGCTGAACCTTTGGTTTCAATCAAAATACAATCCTTATCCCATCTAATTCTAGGAGGTCCAATGAAGTAGAAATAATACATTCATAATAATTATATTAAAGCTGTCTATATTTGAAGAACACTATCTTAGGAAATATAATTCTGTCAGCCTTCATTAAGAGCAAGTGTGGTATCAATTGAAGAACAACAACTAAACTAAAAATACTGATCAAAATTACTCTTTAAAAAGGTTTATTTCCTTGTTTTAGAGCGAGAAAGAGAGTGGGGGGGGAGCAGACGGGGAGGGAGAAGGACAAGCAGATTCCGCACTGAGCGTGGAGCCTGAAGTGTGTCCTGATCTCATGATCCTGAGACCATGACCTGAGCCAAAATCAAGAGTCAGATGCTCAACCGACTGAGCCCCCCAGGCGCCCCGATCAAAATTGCTTTTAAGACAGAACCGGGTCAAACGTTCTGCTGTGTGGACATGTGGGGCCTGCTGCTGTGAATTGCACCCACATGTGGCCTGGGTCCCTGAGCCCTTGTGACAGCTAGCCTCCTCCCCTGGGGACCTGAGGAGTCCCCGGAACCCTTGGTCCCCCAGCCTCTGTCCTGGGCTGGTGGGGGCGAGAGGCCGGCAGGGAAAACCTGGGCCTTAAATCTGCCTCCGCCGACTTGTGTCTATGTGACTGGCTCCATTTTTTATCCGTTGAGCTGGGCAGGGCTGCCCACCACCTTTCTGGAGCTTTCTTCTCCTCTGAGACAACAACAGGTTGTAATAGAAGGAGGTGGTTCTTTCCAGGTCTCTCTCCCTCCAGGTCTTCGGCCATCTTCCCGTGGGAGTCTCCCTTCTGGGTGTTGCTGACCTTGCCATGCAGGGTGGGAAGTATCTTCCACCTTTGAGAGCAGTTAATTCCCTCCTCGACTGTGGTTCTGTGGAGTTCCCTGATGCGTTCCTAGTGAAGTTCAAGCAGAATTTGAAATTTTGGCTGTTTGAAATGCTCACTCAGTTGGGAGACTCTGTCAAGCTGCAAGCACTTTGTTCAGAGAGCTTCCCCCATACTCGTCTTCCCAAGCCTTTGGGAGGAAGCGGTCTAGCTGACGGCATCCCTGAGTTTCTGCAAACTGGCTTCTGACAGATAGCTCTGGTCTCCTTTTCCCAATTCACTCTTTCTGTCTGGTTCCAGGTTAGCAGCATAGGTCCGATGTTCTCCAAAGTGAGCGGGAGTTCTCCAAAGTGACTGAGTGTTCTCCAAAGTGAGTGTCCTCAGCCTGTGTCCCCTCAGAGACCCTTTCTCCCTGTGTGCCTTCTCTTCCAGAGCCTTCTCCTGCCATCCCATGGCTTTTCCAAAGATGAATGTTTTCATCCAAACAACCAATATTTGTCTCTGAAGTTGTTCTCCATTCTTCTGAGAGGCCTTCAGGATGCTTCTGGCATCAGACGCTCGGGATGGGAGGGATTTCAATGCATCGTCTGTGTGGGAAGGCAGCCAGCATCAGTCCCTGGAACAAAGGCGCAGGGGCTCACTTCTCTGTTCTTTTTCCAGAAGGTCGGCTGCGTCAGGTGAAGAAGTGGGTCTGTGGGCATCTTCGTGAAGTGCTGTCCAGCACACAGGGGCCTGATGCGGGCTGGAGACTCAAAGTCCCCGTGGACTCACCACAGCTTTCCACTCGGGCTGAAAACCTCTGGCTGGCTCTTTTCCCTCCTTAAAGTATGTGGGCTCTTTTGTTATAAAATCAATCATAGTGCTGCATACCAGAAGCGCCCAGGGAAACCCAGAATCTTGGACCCTGTCTCAAGTTTTTGAACAAAACCAGCAGAGCTCGGCACAGCGGCTCCAGAACCAGTGGGAAGGGATTTGGAGGGCTGTCATCAGGCCCCCCTCGGCTCCAAAGGGCTCCGCAGCTCTGCCTGTGTTTGCTGTGTCCCT
This sequence comes from Ailuropoda melanoleuca, assembly GCF_002007445.2. Lineage (NCBI taxonomy): Eukaryota > Metazoa > Chordata > Mammalia > Carnivora > Ursidae > Ailuropoda > Ailuropoda melanoleuca. The sequence goes on along the minus strand of NC_048221.1, from coordinate 137,625,996 downwards.
CTCTGCCACAACTGACCACAAGGAACCCCGAAGAATGTTCCAGAACTCTGACCCAGACAAGTGCCTCCAAACCAGGACAGACCCCTGGTGGGCTAGGGGAGGGGAGGCCGGGCTCTACCTCTGCCTTTGCCCTGGTCACTGCCCAAACGGACCAGCTCTGCGCCCAGTGCACGAGGGCGGTGGACAGGGCTGCTGCAGCTCAGCCACCCCCAGCCCCAAAGGACCCCCTAGGAGACCTAGGGATGGAAGCAGGGCCACACCGAGCCCCCTGCACTGCTGGAGAACACGTCAGGATGTGTGATGTGTGCGCTGCAGAGAGGACAAATGTACCACATTCCCTCCTGAGGCGTCTTCTCTGGACTTTGTGCTTCCGTCGGCAGCTGGAAGCCCGACCTGCCTACCAAGGTTACGGCGCCTCCTTCTCCTTCCCTGCAGGCCCATCCCTTGTTCATGTCTGCTACTGCCTCTGGGCAGGGGCAGAGGACCGAAGGACCTCACCCATGGGATTCACTCTCGACCCACTTTCCACTCAGAGGAAGTCAGGAGAAATTCATCCAAATGGGCAAAGTCTTAACATTGCCCGAATGTTCCGTGGAGCCACTTTGCCCTGTTCAGGCTAAACATTCCTGGACGGGGCTCCTGGGATGGGGGGCAGGGGGTGGTGACCCATGGCCAGGTTCCTTCCCCCACGGGCCTGCATCTTGAGTCACCACCTGGCCCCCACAGATGCCCATTTGTCTCAGAAGTACTCCACTGTGGAGGTCCTGCCAGGCCTCAGTCCTCCTCTCACCAAACGGGCTTCAGAAGCATCTCATGGTCCTGTTTCTTCTCTGGCAGGCTCAGGCCTAGTACCATCTTGTCCATCACCCAAATCTGCCATAAGCCACTGTCCAAAGTGCCTTTACCTGTGGCTGGGGATCCCCAAGTAGACGGGGTTCGAGGGTGGGACCAGGCCTCGAGGGCAGGGGATGAGGGGGTCAAATGTCTGATGGGGGGGCAGCCTTCGCCCTCCTTTACCTGCATGTCACCCGGTCCCTCCCTGCCCGAGGAGGGGCTGCTGGTCCTCGCTCCTATACCCAGCCCTCCACAGGGCAGCCGTGCATTCACGGTTCTATATCAGGCTTCTGGTAAGACTTCATTCACATAAATATTACCTTAGCTGTAGAAACCAATCACCACTGAATAGTACACTTAAACATGGTTAAAATGGTAAACCCCATTTGTATTTTACCATAATCAAAGGTCTGGTCAATTGCTGGGTCAGATCATCTCTAAGGCCCCCTTCTGGCAGCAGATTTCATACCCTGTCTGCTCTGCTGGGCTCCTTCTCCCATCCTCCCAGAGGCACCCCTTCTGCTGAGCACTTTGGAGCAATGTGGGTGTTCTGGGGTTGGACAGGGGAGGAGGGCCAGCCAAAGTCCTGGGTACCTGGCGAGCACCGCAGCCCATAGAGGAAAAATTGGTGGGGAGAGAGGGGAAGGGGGACGTTGTTGCTAAAAACTGGAGAACAGCCCTTCTCCTAGTTTTTGTTGTCTCCACGCACAGTTTCCCAAATAGGATAGAAGTCAAAGGAGTAAACACATAACAAAGGTTAAATTCAAATATTACATAATGAGGTGAAAAGGACTTTTTAACATCATTGTAGCAACTGGTATCCTAATGCCTCTTGGTGAAGAGGGAAGGACTGCCCCTGTTGAGTGGGGGGAAATACCTCAAGTGACCCCTAGGCCCCAGGGCCTCCAGGAGGGTGGAAGTTGTTCTGAGTAGGACAAAGGAGAGATTTGAGATTTTAGTTCCAAAAAGGGGAGAAGGGAGCCCACTGAGGTGCGGGAGGGGTGAACAGACACAACACAGAAGCCAGAAAGGTGGAAGGGGCCGGGTGGTGAGAGGAAGGGCTTCAGGAAGGAGCACAGACAAGGGCCGAGACTCACTGAGAGAGGCACCAGCCCCAAGGCTCTTGGGAATCAGTCAGACTTGGGCAGCACCATGAGCTGGGAGAACCCAGAGAAAGTGCCCCAGGCTTCGGGTCCCGCGCCCTTGGCTTGGCAAAGACGATGGACCCTCCGCTGCTCCACAGGCCCCTCAGGATGCTTCGACCTGATTTCGGATGTACTAGCTCGGGGTGGGGGGGGAGGTGAGGGCCCTCCCCGAGAGGGGAAATCCTGCCCCAGCCTGACACCGCTGGATGGCTGTGTTGTTTCCAGAGGGGAAAAGAGGGGACCAGTGGGAAATAGGGGGTTGTCCCAGGCCCTTCCAGGCTTCCGCCACAGAAACGAGCCAACAGACTTGCACAGCTGTGGCTGGACCCCACATAACCTCACCCCCAAGGGCGGCCAGAGCCTCCCAGTTGCAAACAACCTGCAGCCGCTGCATCGGGCCAAAGCCAACCCCCCCCCCCCCCGCCCGGGNCCCCCCCCCCCCCCGGCCAGGGAAGGCCTCCCTGCCCCCTCGTGCCTGTCGGAGCCCCTGGAAGTCAGGGAGCCAAACAGCTAACACATACGGGGCTTCCAGTGCTGGGTGTCACTCCCAGTTAAACCCAACAACAGCCCATTATTATCATCCCTTAACAAAAGAGAGGCATGTGCACAGAGAGGTTAATGAGCCAGCCCAAGGTTACACAGCTGGGGAGTGGCAGAACCAGGACTCAGACTTGGAAAGACTGACCAAGTCGGCTGCTCCAGATGTTGCCGTTTCCTCCCTCAGAGCCAGGAAAGCCGCGAGGGGTCGAGCACTGTCTCCCCTTCTACTTGGGCAAGTTGCCTCTCAGTCTTATTCTCCTTACCAGAAAAGTCAGGTAAGAGGCTGAGGAGACGGAAGTCCAGGCCCAGAGCTGGCCCAGGGACCCTGCTGCTGTACCCTCCTGGTCAAAGCAGTCCCAGGCCAATTCAGACTCGAGGAGAAGAGCGAGACCACACCTCTCAAGGTTGGTGTACTTGTCTCCATCCTCTGGATTAGTAGATCGAGGCTCAGAGAGGTGAAGTGTCCAGGGTTATAGCACTTGTGAGACAGAACCAAGGTTCACACCCAAGATGGTAGCCTGGGCTGTGTGGGTCTGAAGTCTGGACTCCTCTGCCCTGCCACCTGCCTGTCTTGCACGGCGTGTGCCTTGGCAGAGCCATGGGTCAGGACGGACAGCGGACTTAACACTTAACCAGTGGTCTCCAGCCTGGGCTGCAGCCTCACCTGCGTGCTTAAAAATCACAGATTCCAGGCCCTGCTTCCAGGAGTTTGGCTTGAAACAGTCTGATATGGAGTCTGGACATTGGGAATTTTCAAAGCACTCAGTGATTTTCATTCCAGCCAAGGGCGGAGGACAGTGTTTAAATCAAAGAGGTTTCCTTCTTGCTTGTGGTCTGCAGGGAGAACCTTCCCCTGGACAGTCCTTCCCTGACCCTGAGCATCTGTCTCCAGCCCTGTCCCCTGTCCAGGTCAGCGGAGAAGAGAAGAATGCCACCATCCAGTCAGCTTCCCCCAACGGGGGGGATGGAGGAGAGATGTCCTGCCCCCATGCAGGGAGGGGCTGGAATAAGCGGCCACCACCGGAGCAAGTCCAGGCCCAGCTCTGCTGGGGGACTGGGGGGACACAGGTTCAAATCTCAGCTCTGCCACTAACTAGTCGAGGCTTCTTTCATCTACAAAATGGAGTTAATAATGACCACCGAGCCCACTTTACGGACGGTCTTCAAGACTCAATAGAGGAAATGAATATGAAAACACTTTATAAAGAAGAGTAAGGCTTTTACTTGGAAAACTACAAAACATCTTTTAATGACATTAAAGACCTGCATAAATGAAAAGACAGACCATGTTCACAGATTGGAAGACTTAATATTGTTAAGATTTAAAATTGTTAGGGGCACCTGGGTGGCTCAGTCGTTAAGCGTCTGCTCAGGGCATGATCCTGGAGTTCTGGGATCGAGCCCCATGCCGGGCTCTTCCGCTGGGAGCCTGCTTCTTCCTCTCCCACTCTCCCTGCTTGTGTTCCCTCTCACACTGGCTGTCTCTCTGTACAATGAATAAATAAAATCTTAAAAAAAAGATTTAAAATTGTTAATATTGCTAATGTTATGCAAAATGACCTACAGATTCAATACAACCTTCGGTTTAAACAAATTCTCATGGGCAGAGAATCAGAAGGCAGCTGGGTGTTGAATAGAAGATGCATGTTTTTTTCCATTATTTTAACATCCCTGAAATCAGTGTATCTTATAAGTGAGGGTGTGTCACAGTCTAATTGTCACAGGGCCTCTTCAGCTGGGGCCCTCCTCAGGGGGTTATGATGAGTCTTCCCAGACCACCCCTCGCATTTCCAGGGACTCCATGGGCTTCACACACCGCCCCCATCTGTCATCCTGGGGCCCACCCATCCCTCTTCACATGCCAAGGGGAGCTGTGGGGGGAGGAGGTGTGCAAACTGGGCAGGCTGGGCCCACCACACGTGTGCCTGTCTGCACGTGTCCCCCAGGTGAAGTGCGGTGGGGGTGGGGGCCGGAAGAGGGCGGGCAGGGGCTGGCTCACGCCACACCATCTGTTTTGGCACATAACTCCAAGGAGGCCAAAAATTCTAAATGTGAACCTGGACTTCTAGGTCCCTGTGAAGCTTATTTGTCAAGGTAAGAGGCTGGAACATAGTTTAATAGTTTGTGAGCTTGATTTATAACTTTTGAAAGTGTAGACATTGAGTACGTGTGCCTCCAATGGCCCTGGGCCCAACAGCGTTCGGATGAGGTCTGCAAAACGCTGTCCTCCAAAAACACCAGTTCGGGAATTGATACAGGCTGGAGCGCCCTCCCCCATGGGTCTGCCTGGCCAATTCCAATTTTCCCCTCAAGTGTCAGCTCAGATTCCTGACTCCTCCAGGGCAGATTGAGGCTCATAGGGAACTGAAGCCTTCTTCCATCTCAGCACTCATTCACCAGTGCTCTGGGGACTGTGGGGGGCCCCAACCTTGGCCAACACCCCTAGAATTTCCAGATCCTGGAACAGTTGCTGCCCAGGGAAGGCACACGCATCACCCCGCAGGTCATCGCCCACCTTAGTCCAGGAGCGCAAGACACTCTGACTCCTCCATCCGTAACGTGCACACCAATCAGCCAGGCTCTTGGGAAAGAGCAGATTCTGACTCTGTGGGTCTGGGGCAGGGCCTGGGATTCTGCATTTCCAGCCAGCTCCCAGGTGATGTCAATGTTGTTGGTTCAAGAGCCATACTTGGAGTAGTGAGGCTGGAGAGCTTGTCAGCTTCCAGAAAGGCAAGCTTGGTAGATGGGGGGCCCTTAGCCAGTGCAAGTTGTGGGTAACGCAGCTCTGAAGCCAGGTGGCAGCTGCCCTGCGGGTGCCCTGGGAGATTCCTGAGCAAAGTCCTCAGCTCGGCGCCTCTCACCCAAGGGGCTGAACCAATTCCAGGCTGCGGCACGGTGCCTGGAACACACAGGACTGTGCCCTACTCTTGGGGTCCAGGCTCAGCACGGTCGTGGCTCGCACAGTGTCCTCAGGTGAGACACCTTCTCTTCCTGGGCTTCTGCCCCGTACCATCTGCTGTGACAATGACAGAGCGAACACTTGCAAAAGAAAGAAGGACTGGTGTAAACAGCACTCACCATGTGCCAAACACTGTTCCACAAGCTTCTCTTGTGCCAATGCCTTTAACCCTTATGGCAACCTTCCGAGTGGGCACTAGCCTTCTTATCAGCATCTAACTGATGGGGACACTGAAGTCCCAAGAGAACTGCTCAAGGTCACAGGACTCCATAAGGCCCCAAGCAGCCTGGCTCCGAAGCCCAAGCAAGCACTTAACCAGCTTGTTTCTTGGCCTCTCCAGTGTGAGGCTGGGTTAAGACAGAGAGGAGTGGGACCATCCGACTCACACCACAGCCCCTGAGGCTCCTTTGCAGGCACAGCTGAAAACCCCTCTCAGATGTCCCCTCTGGCTCCGGGGCTCTGGCCTCACACAGGCCAGTATCAGAACCCACTCCTGGGCCCTTCCCACCCTTGATGGGCAGCCTAGGGCCTCCAGAGCAGGGGCTGGCTAAACAGTCCTGGATCTGGTGGGGCCTTCAGTGGGGAAAGGCTCCTACTCATAGATTTGGGGCTGCGTTGTTTAAAAACAGTCCTATTATGTGACTCCCCAAGCTCCCCCCAGCCAAGTTCCGTCCTCGTTGTATTCTCGGGTCTGTTTCTCCTCTAAAGCACGCACTCTCAGACACAAGGCCATTTTCCTCTTTCTCTGATCTCCAGCTCAGTGCCTGAAATGACCTGCCCCCAGTTTCCATTAGACACACACGCTACTGTGCAGCGGTGACATTTCCAGGTCTTGCCACCAGAGGGCAGGGGCACACAGCAGCTGGAGTGCTGGAGAGCCACAGGGATGGGTGGGGCGGGATGGGTACCTCAGACCCAGAGGTCCAGGCCTCAGGCCTCCAGATGGGATGAATGGGGCGGAGGAAGGCCAGTGGAGCCAGTCTGGGGCAGGGAGCATCTCTGCACTTCCCCGGGCTCATTTCAACCTGAGCTCCAGACACCTCCCTTTCTCTTCCTCCCCTCCCCACTCCCCTCCTTCCCTCCTCTCTTGCCTCTCTGCCCTCCAGGTTCCTGGCTCAATCTTGACCTTGTGTGACTTTGGGCCAGACTCCTTTCTCTCTTAGATTTCTCACCTGTAAAATGGGAAAATACTGTGCGTTTCTCCCCCTGGGGATCTGGGACCCTCAGCACAGGCCTCCCACCAACCCCTGGTGGATGAGGTCTCAAGCCTGGCTGAACTGGGGGCTGCTGCAGCCACGCAAGGCCATCAGCTGGGTCCGCTCTGTCCCGAACAGATGAGTCAGAGGAATAAACGGATGGATAAAGGTACAAATGAGAGAAAAATCATGAATTGTTCAGAGCATTGGTAGCAAAGGGATTTTCATGCCCACTGCCTGCAGAACCCTAAAGCCTTCTTAAACTTCTTGGAGGTTGGGCTCAATTGGAGTCAATTGAGGGCCTGTCCCCCTTTTGAAGCTCCTTGTCTCTTTGGCATTCCCCACGGTCAGTGGCCTTAGAGGGGACTTTGGCCTTGGTCTAGGCTGTCCTGGGGAGGCTGGGGATAAGGATTTTGAGACCCATGAGGGTTTACTTGTTCTGCTGCAGGACGAGCTGGCCAGCTTCAGAGGAAGTCACTGGCCAAAGGGTCAGCCAGAGGGGACCCTAAGAGGCTCCAATCCAAGTCCCAGGGAACAGAGGGCTATGTGACAAAGTCAAGCCTCCAAGTCAGGTCCAGAATCTGGGTGAGTCCTAAGCCCCTGTCCTCTCCTCATACCACGATGCCTCCCCAGGAAGGGTTTCTGGGCGGGCACGGAAATGAGATGTGTCACACCAGTGGGTTCTCGGTCCCCAGCTGAGCTCACAGCTTTCTTAGAGCCAGGCCTGTCTCTCCTGGCCCCAGGGGCCCACCTGTAGGGACTTGCCTGTTGCTGACCCAGATTTCCAGGCCACTCTGTCAACACCTCCAGGGCAGGGCAAAGCGTGGCTTATCGGAGGCCCAAACAGAATCCATGACCAACATCACAGAGGCCCAGCTTGCCACGGGAGCACATCCACTTGCCCCAGAGGAGTCCAGCTTCACACGGGGCACAAAAGGCTGCCGTGGGCTTCCTGGTACCTACCTGGCTCAGCCTCTCCCCTCCGAGCTGTCCTCAGGGCAGCGAAGGAAGAAGTCCGTGTGAGGTGCCTCTCAGGGGGTAGGGAGTGGGCAGCACCCAACAGAGGCATTTGGGGGCATGGAAAATTTCAGAACCTGGGACGGAGGGTGTGTTGTTTGTGTCTTGGGCCAGTTCTTCCTTGTGACTCTTCCAGTCCCAGCCGCCCCTCCTCCCCCCGCTGCCCTGGGATGACTCAGAGGCTCCCCATTTCTGGTGCCCCCCCAACCTTGGCACAGCCAATTCTCTCAGGATGGCTGATCTTGTTGCCACACAGCCTAGAAAATTCTGCCTCTGGCTTGGGGCTCCAGTAGCCGAGCCAGGATGAGACATGAATCACAGGGTTGTGTCAGAGAAGCTACATGCTGGGGAGCTGCCAGAGGCTGTTGGGAACCCACAGACCTCGGAGCCTGCAAAGCCCCAGCACCTGCCCCCCTCCGTCAGGGCTGGGCCCCACCTTCGCCCTCCCTGCTGGCCTCGCTCGGGCCATGACATCATCTGGCTTCTCTCAGCTCTTGTCAGCCTGCCGCAGTTCCACCAGGCCCACGTGATTAGTGCCCTCGGTGCAGGGTGGGGGCCCTAACAGTCCACGGCAGTCGCCCCCCCCAAGGCCCCCGTTATAAGAGCTTTGTCTGGATGGTCCGGAACATGCAAATGATACTCTGTTTAGATTTTTCTTGGATTACAAACGCCCAATTAAAATTCTTTGTAAAGAATTCCTGGACTCCCAAATGAACTCAGGAGGACCTTGTTTGAGAAACATGCAGAAAGCAGAAGTCGGTGACTGGGGACAAGCCTGGCGTCTGGTTTGCTGCCCGTTGTCCAAGTGCCTATCCCTCTCTGAGCCTCGAAGGCTCCTCTAGCTCAGACGTCTGTGATGCCTCTGACAAGTCCCAGGCCCCGTGGCCCATCTGATCCTGGGCTTCGGGCTTGTGGCTGCGCCCAGAAGGGCTGCATGGCAGGCTGGCCACAGGATGAATCTTCTCTGAGCAAAGACTGGGCTGTAGGGGCGGAGGCAAGGCCGTGTCTGGGGCTGGGGGGCTCTGCCTTGCCTCTCCGCTGCCGAGTCCTCTCTGGATCTCCAATGTAGTCTGCATCGTGGTAGGTAGGCTACTTTCAGAAAAGCTCCGCATTTCCCCGTCAAAGGTTGGATGGGAGTCTGGGCAGCACAGGGTGCTGGCTTCCGAGGGAGGGGGCCAGCAGGTGGAGGGCCCGTGTACCCAGAAGGGATGCCTGCTGGGTCCTCCTGGGCCCTGGCAGAGAAGTCCTGACAGCCCGCTGCGTTCACCGTGCCAGACCACCCTGAAATAGGGCCTCAGATCCCTCCCTGACACCAGGAGGGGTGCTGCCTCCGTTTTGTAGGAAGAGATTGGGAAAGGGGCTCATCAGCTAGCCAACGGCTCAAGAGGCCAAGCCCAGAGCTTTCTCCACACACTACAAGTATCAGTATCAGACCAGAAGGTGTTGAGAGCTCACCTGGCCCAAATGTTCCCTGTAAGAGAGGCCTGGCCCCGGCCCGGGGCTTAACCAGAGGACATCCAGTCCACCTGGGCCTCCTGGCTCCTGGCCAGACCTCAGGCTGTTCGAACGCCTTGAAGCCCCAGAGTCCACATCTGCGAAACCTCTCAGAACCAGGCCATGAAGTCAACACACATGGACCTCAGTAGAGGGGTGACAGCCTCTGAAGGGAGACAGAGCTGGACGTACTTGCTATCTGCCTCCATTCCCTCTTCCTCACAGCTCCCCAGTGTGCAAGACGGGAATGACCTGTCCCACACGGGACACGTCCTGGTGGCACCACCGCTGGGGCCACCGCTCCTCACCTCCCCACTGCCTCCAGCCTGGCTAAGTGGCAGGCTCATGCCTCAACCAGGCCAGCCACCTGCTCCCTCCTAGAATTTGAATTTTGAGTGAGGGACAGAACCGTTGGACATAGTGAGCCAGTCCTCCCGGGAAGCTATGAGGCAGCTGCTGGCTCCCAGTCAGATGGGAGGCCTGCTCCAAAGCCTCTAGAACCGCCTTGGCTGTTGGCCATGCCTGAGCCTGGTTCTCTCTACTCTCCTCTGAATTTGTCTCTGTGACGGGTTGAATTGTTCCCCTAAATTCATATACTGAAGTCTTAACCCCCAGTGCATCAGAACGTGAGCTTATCTGGAAATGGGGTACTGCAGTAGGGTGGGACCCTAATCCAATATGGCTGCTAGCTCTATAAAAGGGAAATCTGGACACAGGCACACATATCGGGAGAAGACCATGAGAACATGAAGACAGCATCTATGAGCCAAGGAGAGACACCTGGACTATACTCTCCCTCACAACCTCCGAAGAAACTAACCCTGCTGACACCTTCACCTTGGACTTCTGGCCTCCAGAACTTAAAATGTGAGAAGAACGAGACAGACAGAAGGAATTCTCCTCAAGACTGCCACAGAGAGGGGCACCTGGGGGGCTCAGTCAGTGAAGCATCTGCCTTCAGCTCAGGTCATGATCCCGGAGTCCTGGGATCGAGCCCCATAGTGGGTTCCCTGCTCAGCAGGGGATCTGCTTCTCCTTCTGCCTCTGCACATCCCCCCCCCCGCCGTGTTCTCTCTAGCTCAAATAAACAAATAAAATCTGAAAAGAAAAAAAAAAAAGACTGCCATAGAGAAATCCTGCCTGAATTTCCAGGCCCTGCAAAATCTGAACTTGCCAACCCCCACAACCATGTGAGACAACTGCTTAAAATAAATCTCTCTCTCTCCCTCCTTATCTCTCTCTCTCCTTCTCTCTCGGCCTCAGTCTGTTTCTCCAGAGAACCCAAATACAGTCTCTCACATATCCTTCCAAAAATTAACTTTTGCTTCCCTTAACCAAAGTTTCACCTTTTACAATCAAAAAACCCTGATAGGACAGAATGAAAGATTTTTCTCTTTTGATTGAATTTTTTTAAAAATGCTATTTCTTAAAAAGGTGCTCATCGGTAGGGCTAAGAGCTTGTTCAAGCATGGAAATAGGAAAAAGAGAAACAACAGAGGCCAAAGCCAGCAACGTCCCTCACACACCACTCAAGGAGCTTAGTTAACACAACTCGAGACTATCTGGCTAGCTGGCTGGCAGAGCCATCCCCGTCGAGGAGCCGACTCCATCGGCTGCAACAGTCTGATGCCATTAAATATCCAGGTGGTCCAACTCCCACATTCTGATTCCATTTTCATCAAGTGAACTTATGCTTCCTAGAAATAAAAATGCACTAATCATGCCTAGGCAAAAAGTTGGTCTTTAGGACATTCATTTCTCATCAGAAAAGGATGTGTTGACATCGTATACACCAGTCGCATGAACTGGGTCGGTATGACTCCTTCTCTGAGAGAAGGATCCATCTTGGCAAGTTGACAAATCTGGTTCTGAGCCTTGCAAGACTGGCATCCAGAGGCTCAGGTAAGGGGGTAAGTCCTTTAAGGCCCTGCAGCAGCCTTTCTGGGAGGGAGCATGCCTGTCTGTCCTGCTGAGCACCACCCCTTCCTGACCTGTCCACATTGGCTGTTCGCTCAATGTTCCTTCACACCATAGGATGAGTTTAAGGATGGGCTTTGTAGAAGGTCCCGGCGTGGGCTCTGTGGCTGTGCCGCACAGGCTGCCCACCATGGTGCAGTCAAAGATGAATCTCAATGGAACTCTGAATAAATGGCCTTTCCTCCAAGAGTCTCCCACAAGGGGCAGAGCCCCCTGGTCTCTAGGCTTCCCCAAGGAAAGTCCACCATGTTTTTACCCACCAGCCACTGGGTGGCTTCTTCCAGAGTGACACTCCCTCGAGCCCTTGGAGGATCTCATTTTCTTCCTCTTATGTGACCCTGTGCCCACTGGCCTCTTCTCCCCAGCCCACGACCTTTGCTGAGCCTCCCCTCGGGCTGCAGTGCCGACGGCCCACTTTGACCAGGAGCCATCATGGAGGGCTGTGGACAAACAGCTTCTGCTCCAAAGCAGAGCTCACCCTCAGTCCTGACCACTTGAGGCACTGATTCTGCTGCCTCAGCACCAGGACACTGCCCGCCATGCCTACGAAGCCCCTCGCACACCTCCATCTCTCCTGTCTTCTCTGACTCCTGCGTTCTGCTCCTGCGGTGTTCGGAGCTCCACGGCTGACCACCTCCCTCCAGCTTCCTCAGGCCTGCTCCCTGGGATGTGTCCTGACCCTACAGACTGAGGCCTGGCTTCTGAGGGCAGCCCTGCCTGGCCACCCTGCCCTAGTCAAAGCCCCAGCTTCTGTGTGCTCTGTGCTGGCCAGCCTGGCCTGCCCACTTCTCAGGCTGGCCTGGCAGTCACGTGGAGCCTCGGCCCTCCACCCTCACCTCTCACACAAGCCCCAACTCTGCTTGATTCAGAATCTTGGCTCCAAACCCCGACTCTGCTTCTGCCTCTGACCCCGGGATGGGGATCGCTCCCAGGCAGGCCAGTGGGAGAAGAGCTAGGGCACTGGCTCCCCGTGCAACAGTGGATTGGGCCACGTGTATATCGCCCACGGTGCTCCCAGGCCCCGGATGATGGCGCAGACACAAAGACAAAGAAACAACAGTGAGTGAGAGTTCACAGACTGTTTGGAAGCAAATGAAGGCAAGGGGACCGATGTGAAACCAGTTTCACATAAGGGCCTGCAGGGCAGGACAACCGCCCGGAGACTATCCCCTCCCTTCCATGGGAGTCGACAGTAAGAGTCCCTGGAGAAAACAGCGCAAGAGGCCCAGGCTTCGAGATGGACTGAGAGGGCAATGGAGATAAAGTCAGAGTGGGGGCATGTTGAGGCCCGAGGATCGACCTGGCCAGCCCTCGGCCCCTTCCTCAGCTTTGCTCCCTGTAATAGACACCATCCGCGCTCCAGCCAGATGCCCTGGGTCCCTTGGACTCCTTCTGGGTGCCCCTCCTGGGCATCTGCTGCCTGTGCTGCTCCCGACTTGCCCCTGCAGCTGAGCTGGGAGTGCTGGCCTTGGGCTCCAGAAGCCACTTGGTGGGCACTCAGTCCCCAAGGTGGACCCTGGCTAGTGAATGGCTAGTGGTTGTTCTCTCCCGGGGTAGGACCAAGGAGCTGAAATCGCCGAGAGGCCACAGGCAGCCCCACCGCTTCCTGGCTGTGAGACATCGAGCAAGTTACTCAACCTCTCTGCAAAACGAAACAGGTAATTCCTGCCTTGCAATTCTCGTTGAGAGGCTTAGCAATAGTGTCTGCAGTGGGCGAGCACCGTGCCTGGCAGGGCTACTCAGAAATAGCAGTCAATGTTCCCTCACCCAATGAGATAGTACAACTGAGAAACAAAGCCTCCCACACAGACCACAGACTCACCCTGATCCACCCAGAATGGGTGCCACCTTAACTATCTCCTTCCTCTAGCAAATCCCGCCTGGACAACCTTTGGGCTCTGTGGGTGAAAACCAGGGGCTCACACAACCCCCAGACAAAGGTCGCTGGCTTCTGGGAGCAGCAAGGGACACAGGCTGTTTGGGCCCAGTCTGGCAACGCTGAAGGAGACGGGACTCGGCTGCCCAAACCGCCAGGGAGGGGGGAGGGTGTGCAGGTGACCCAGCCTGGATTCCCCGGGGGGCTGGCTGGGGAAAGGCGAAGAGCAACCTGGCAGGTGCTTACGTCCGCAGCAGGTGTCCTGGCTTCACCTACCTTCAGGAAGTAGATAATGGGAGGGGCCTGGCATAACAGTGAAACTGAGTACACAGGCTGTTACGAGCTAATGGGCTTGGGGGGGGCGCACGCCCACTCATACACGCATGCGTGCACAAGCACACTCAGCCTCGCCCACACGCTGACAGTGCAATTTACACAGCACCTCCCCCCACCACGTGGCTGAACGTTCACTCCTCTTTAGGGTCAAGGACACTTGTTTCTCCGTGTATGAGCTCCCTGCCGGGGCGGGGGAGTATGTCATTGGGTGGCCAATCTCCTGGTGCAGCTAGATGTCCCGTGGAGGCCTGCTGCATGGATGGGGGATCAAGGTAGTGGTGACACCTCTCTAACAAGGAGCTTCGCTTAGACACGCTCTTGGCAGTGACTAGAAACCGCTCTCTAAAAATGATCTTTCAAGCAACCTCCAAATATACAAGCAGAACTAATAACAGAGCGCCCCCTCCTTTTCACATAGGAACTTTGAAGGGCATTTCTCACATGAATATTTGGGAATATAATATTTGAATGTAGTGTGAGTGGGTTTTCTTTTCTATCTGGATGAAAATGTTACGGGTTTTGCCATGCAGAAAACCGTTTTTGTTTCGGAATTCATGGAATTGATTTTCTTCACAAGTACCAAAATCCCTCTCCTCACTGTGGGAATGTTGGGAGGGCACACGTGCTCTCTCTCCTTCTCTCAGCTCCCCTTGGTCAGATGTGTATAGTAGAAAAGCTGATCAGGCAGCCAGAGAATTGAATTCTGATCCTGACCCCTGATCAGTTAGGATGTGACTTAAGCAGCTCATTAGCCACTATGAACCAGTTTTCTCTTCTGTTAAATACACTGGCCTCGCTGGGTTCTTATGGGAACCAAGTGAATTTATGTTGGTTTAGACTTTTCCAGTTGGGCTATAAATTCACTTGGAAAAGTTCATGAAGCCATAGGACACTTCACCAAAGTGTCAGGGACCTGAAGAAATATAATGTCCTACTAAAACAAACATGAACTTCTAATAGGGATGGTGTTAAAAATGTAGGAATGTTTAAGATTAAAAACTGAGACTTCAAAGAAACGTCAAATCACAGCTCCAGCCTCTGTGCCTGGTCTCACCACAGCTCAGTTTTTTCCCTATTATGGGTTGGACTGTGCCCTCCGCTCTGGAAAGATATGTTCTTATCCTGTGAATGTGACTTTATTTGGAATAGGGTCTTCAGACACCTCGATTTTGGACTTACAGCCTCCAGAACTTCGAGTGAATACATTTCTGTTGTTTTAAGCCTCCTGGTCTGTGGAACCTTATTACAGCAGCCCTAGAAAACTAACATACCCCCTGACTTCAAAAAGGGCGGGCAGCCCTGAGGTTGGCCAGAGGGAGCAGGCAGACCTATTACCAAACCAAGCATCTGTCCCCATCGGCTGTGTGACCATGAGCAAGTCATTTCACCACTCTGAGCTCAGTTTGTTTCATTTGTGTCTGGTCTGTTCCTGGCAGATGCTCTCTGTGTCATTATGAATGTTTGCTGCTCCTGTCCTGCTGTTAGTGTTTGTAACTCTAACAGCGGAATCCAGATCCGGGCCACCATCGGAGGGGAGCTGGGGCTCAGGGTCACAAGCCCACATACCCTTCCCGATTAAGGCCCCGGAGGAGGGATGGCAGCTCAGGCTTCGTCCTCAGGTGCCTGGCAGGAAGGTCACAAGGATCTCATGGCCCAGGAGCTTGGAGGAGGTGCTGACCAGACTCACAGGGCCCTCTGGCTGCCTCGACCACCAGGACTGAGACTAGTGGAGAGGGCTTCAGACCAGACCCCAGAGAAGTTTCTTGTGCACCCTGCCCTTGGAGATGGCAAGTTGTCCCTACCAACTACAGGTGCCACTGAGTGCTGGATGCCTCCCTGTTCTCAAACCAACCAACTACACATGAGAGCTGGGGGAAGGTTGTCCAGAGGAAGTGGGATTCAGGCCAAGCTAGGGAGGCGTGTCTTCATTGATATGATCTGTTTACCTGTGTTCTCCATCGTCACTGTAACTCAGCACAGGGCCTAGCGTGGAGTAGGTCGTTGGTAGAAGGAAAGGGGAAGGCGATTTCTCCTGTAGGAACGGCTCCAGGGAGTTCTGAGTGGGAGCGAGTGTCTCGGGATGTGAGGCAGAGAGGCTGGGGGGCCAAGGGCCTCTCCCTCCCCATCCTGATGGAGGCCCAAAGGCATTCTGACACTAGTGTCCCCAACACTGCCATGGCTGCTGGCTAGATGAGGCCTCTCCCTTGCCCTGTGGAAGGTTCTGGGAATGATCCAACACACTTGGAGCTCAGGATGGGAAGCCCATCAGCCCACAGAAAAGGGGCATCTGAGCGGTGCTTGGCAGGGCAGCTGGTGTATGCTGGGGTGGCACTGGTCCTGGCCTGGATCTGGGGGCAGCATCCACAGGGAGGCCAGCTGAGTGTGGTCCTCCTGACAAGAAAGACTCCAGCTGCCAGGTCCTCTCCCCACCTCAAGGACGCATCTGAAGCCCCAGGCCAGCAGCCTGTGCAGGCTCTGTGGGAATGTCTGGGCACCATGGCAAAGGTGCCACAATGAAGGCGGGGCTCGGGCCTCACACGCCGGGCACCCCCTTCCTCCAGAGGCCCGGGTTGGCCCAGCCATCCCAGCGTCCCCCGTGGTGAACCTGCTGGGGGATTTGGGGCTGGAGAGCTCGGCAGCACGGTGGGTTTCTGCCTCTGGCCCTACACTGCCCCCTCTTCCACACGGAGATCGAAGGCTGTTTGGAAAGATGAGGCGAGGAGGCTGGGAATAGGAGTCCTTTTTTCCAGACAGTTCTGGAAATAATCCCAGTTCACTTTTTCCTGGAGCGCACACAGATCCCGGAGCCCTGCTGGCCAATCCTCATGGCCTCGAGCTGGTGAACACCAGGGCTGCGGGGTATTTTCTGTAGTCGTTTTGCAGTGGGGGGGTGGGCACCTCTTTGCTTGGATCCCATGGTGCTGTGTTCTGGTCTCTGGGTTGGCGTCTCAACATGCAGGTTCTCCTGAGAGGAACTTGGGGAGTGCTGGCCACCCCACTTCTCTCACTGACCATCTCTCAGGAGACCTGCGGGCAAACTTCTCATCCATCATAGCCTCGTCTCACAGCTCCGGTGTCAGGACTTGCCTCTGACCCGAGACAGGTGCCCGGCACTGTGGAAGACGATCTTGTACCTGCCACTGACCACCTCCCAGGCTGGGGGTGGGGGTGGGGGCTCCAAGTGGGCGGCAGCCCAGCACAGGTGCATGTATGACGAGGGTGGCCAGGGGCCCCTGAGGGGAGATGCCCCCAGACCGGGCAGGGACTGCGCTCCTGGAGAAGATGTACGGCTGCCATTCAAGTTCATAATGTTAGCAGCTGCCAGTTTTAGCACCTATTAGGTGCCAAGTATTTACATTCGTATCTCCATTCTTAGGGAACCTCCAGGGCATAAGTAATTATCTTCTTTTAAAGATGAAAACCCAAGGCTCCAAGAGATGGCAGAGCTGATCACCCCAGGCCTCCCTGCCTCCCAAGCTCACCCTCATCTCCCACCCCACACTGTACTCCCACCCACACTGCACCCTACTTGGTGGCCTCAGAGTTGGTGCAATCCTGTGGGGGGGAGGAGGAGGGGGAGGAGGAGGGAGAGGCATCACGACCTGTAGGAACAGGACCAACAAATGAGACCTTCCACTTCCAAGGGCTAAAACCGTCTTTCCCTGGAAAGAGGCCCTGTGCACCCCCAGTGGCCTGTCCTGGCCGGGGTGGGGTGTCAGGACAGAGGACTGGCAGAGTGGGTCTTCCCACCCGCATCCTGGGCCGCCAAGCTTTAGGACCCACAGATCCGTGAGTCAAGCGGCCGCATTTGGTGCGATGACGGCGCACGACCACGAGGTGGCGCCCGCATCCCTCCCCCAGAGACATCTGAGAACACCGGCATTCTCGAGGAGCCTGGGGGCCGGGCTCCAGGCTGAGACCTGGAGCCTTGCAGAATTCTGGGAGCCCAATGATGGGGAAAGGGTCCTCAAAGCCGAGGGAGCCCTGTGAGAACCTGGGGGTGAGAAAGTGTGTCTTGCGGACAGTTCCTAATCCTGATGGACCTGAGCCGGATTTGTCGAGAAAGGTCTTAATTTAAAATCACAATTCCCCAGTCGTGATACCTTGTCCTTGTCATTTCACATGCCTCAGTGTTGTTCAGAGAATATTCCTGGGTCTGTGGGCAAAACCGGAGGGACAAGATCCTGGGAAGACAGGTCTTAAAAGCCAGGGTATGGAGTTTGTTCAAGAAGACATGGGGAGCCTCAGAAAGGCTACATGTGAGCGAAGGATGGAAAAAAAAGGCAGGAAGAAGCTGTGTCCTGAACTGGGGCACTGGGCAAGGAAGGGGGGGAGAGGAGGTCAGCAGAGACTGTACCCGTTGCCCCCTTTCCCAAAGCCCGTTGGTCCACTCCTCTGATACTGCTGCCCAGTGTTTTCACTAGCTCCACATCCTTCTCTGGATGGCCATGCAAGGGCACATCCTCTGCGATCAGTGCCCCGATCAGTGGCTCCCCAGCCCTGAGCCCAGGCTCCGTCTTCCCGTCAAAGTGTGTCCTCCCTACATCCCATTCCTTCAAAGCTCTGCTAATAGCGAGCGGATGAGCCCTCCCGTCAGTCCGGGCCACTGTGTTAGGTTATGCACGCACAGCACTACCTGGTGACCGTAGGCATTTTAACAGGAACCTCCCGCATTCCATGTCCTAGTCCAAAACAGTGACCAATAGTGAAATTTCAGGCAGAATGGCAGGCCCATATTTGGGGATGACCAACTGTGGAAGATAGAAGCCTTCTGAAGGCCTCAAATCCTATCAGAGAAATAGGCCCATTGGAACAACCAGGAGAATCAGCTTCCTTTGACCCCAGGACTCTTCTCTGGTTCTCAAGGCCATCTCCTGCTTAATTCACAGGGACAGCACATTGGCCATCTGGCCTCGTGTTAGCATTCAGCACTGCTCTGCCCCAGATCCCTGTTCTGAAGCTGGAAGGTGGTGACACTTTGAACCCAGAGCAAGGGACCATTTTGTGGCTCAGTGAGATGAAATCACTTACTTAGGGTTCTGTGATCCATCTTCATCCCGGCCAGCTCAGAATTGTGTCTCTGTAGCTCTAAGACCAGTATTTGCCTTTGTAAGAGCAAAGGCAGAGGCAAATATATGTAGGAGGAAGTCTTGTTGCTCATTATTTGCCATAATAGTTTCAGACAGAGGAGCAGATAAGCTCAGGCCAGAATTATTGGCATTTGACAAAATCTAGTGAAGCCAGTGTTTTGTTTGCAAAGGATTTAACAGGGATGCTATTACTGCTTAGCCAGCTACCACTTCGAATATAATCCAGATGCAGTGGTAAAAACTCATACTCCAACTACATACATGTTAAAAAAGAGAAGAAACTTTTACATGGCAAGTATAAGGAAAGACAAAATGACATACTGGGGGAAGATATTTGTAATACATATCGAAGATAAAGGACTAATATGGTTAATAATTAAAGAACTCTTTAAAATTTGAAAGAGGATCACATGGGTGGCTCAGTTGGTTAAGCATCTGACTCGAACTCAGCTCAGGTCCTCATCTCAAGGTCGTGAGTTCAAGCCCTGCATTGGGCTCCATGCCCAGCGTGGAGCCTACTTGAAAAAAAAAAAAAGTTTAAAATTTGAAAGAAAGACCAAAATTCCAATAGCAAACTGAGAAAAAAAAAACATGAACATATGATTCACAAAAAAATAAAAAAGAAATAAAATGTCTTTGAAAGGTATGAAAAAATGTTCATGCATCATGAGAGAAATACAAATTGTGACTACACTAAAATGGCATCTTCACCCATCAGATTGGCAAAAATTCAGAAGCTTGACAGCACACCGTACTGGAGAGGCTGTGGAGAAGTTGGCATTCTCATATATTGCGGGTGGAAATCAAAATGGTAAAGCCTTTGGGGATGATTTGACAGTATCAAACAAGACTAGTTATGTATTTAACCTTTTTTTTTTAAAGATTTTATTTATTTATTTGACAGAGACAGAGACAGCCAGCGAGAGAGGGAACACAAGCAGGGGGAGTGGGAGAGGAAGAAGCAGGCTCACTGCAGAGGAGCCCGATGTGGGGCTCGATTCCATAACGCCGGGATCACGCCCTGAGCCGAAGGCAGACGCGCTTAACCACTGTGCCACCCAGGCGCCCCTGTATTTAACCTTCGCCCTAGCAATCCCATTTCTAGGAATTCATCCTGGAGATATGTTTCCAACAACATGAAAATACATATGCACGTGGATATTCATTGCAACATTAAATGTAGCAGCAAATTCTTGGAAACTGCCTCAAGGCCCATAATCCGAGACAGCATGAATTAAATGTGGTATGCCCACAAAACGGAGCACTAGGCAGCTGTAGCAAAAAAACGAGAAAGAACTCTAAAAGCTGTCATGAAATGATTTCTAAAATCTATTAAGTAGAAAAAAATAAAGTGCATATGTGATATGCTAATTTGTCTAAAAAAGAGAAATAAGGAGATATACATATAAATATGTTTGTTTTTGCAAAAAAGAAACAGAGGGAGGGTAAACTAGAAACTAACAAAACAAATAACCTAACAGAGCAGGTCAGAATGGAGGGGAAGGTAAGGGAGAGAGAATGATATTTCTCTGACCTCATTTTTTTGGCATAGTTTTAACAAATTTTGGAACCTTGTTAATGTGTAACACATTCAGTAAATAAAATTCAATCAGTATGAATGGGGAGGTCAGCCCTAAAACTGAATAAAGCCAAAACAACTAAACTAAACTCTATAGCAAATGGATAACATAACCACACAAGAAAAAGAACTGGAGGGGCGCCTGGGTGGTTCAGTCTGTTGAGTGTCCGACTCTTGATTTCGGTTCAGGTCATGATCTCAAGGTGGTGAGATCAAGCCCCACATCAGGCTCTGCACTGAGCGGGGAGTCTGGTGGGGACTCTCCCTCTCCCTCTGCTCCTTCCCACTGCTCTCTCTTTCTTTCTCTCTCAAATAAATAAATATGTCTTTTTAAAAAAAGAACTGGGAAAAAGAAAATCTTGAATCTTAATAATTTTGTGGTTGGGAGAGAGATGAGTGTAACAATTCTGAAACAATTTCTGTGTATCTTAAGACTGAGAAAATGGGTAAATATATTGATATTAGGAGCCGGAGTTTTTACTGTGGGAGAAAAGCGATAGAAGCAAGGAATGGAAAAAAAAAAAAAAAGAAGCAAGGAATGGAGAAAGATCAGTGGATTGTTTCCCGGGTGACAGACGGGGGAGCTTAAACAACAGACATCTACTATCTCATGGTTCTGGAGGCTGGAAGTCCAAGATCACGTTTGGGTTGGTTCCTTCTATGGGCTGAGAGGCGGAATCTGTTCCAGCCCTCTAGCCCAGCCTCTGGTGGTCTGCTGGCAATCGTGGCATTCCTTGGCTTGTAGAAGCATTTCCCTCATTTCTGTCTCATCTTCATATGGTGTTCTCTCTGGGTCTGTGTCTGAATTTCCTCTTTTTATAAGGATGTCAACCCTATTGGATTGGAGTCAACCTTAACGACTTCATATGAAGTTGATCATCTGCAAAAACCCTCTTTCGAAATAATGTCACATTCACTACTGGGGGGTTAGGACTTCAACAACTTTTGGGGGAAAATAGTTAAATCCATAACGGCAATGAAAAACCTTGTGATGTTGGATTGGGGGGACAGATGTCAGAATGAACTCACGCTTTTTTTACCAATTTCCAAGCTCAGCCTGTAAGTCACCTCAGCAGCAACAAGCAACATCGTCCAGATCTTGTTCTTAAATACCATTCTCCATTTTAAGGGACTGGAATTTCTTCGAGAAATAGATTATTTCAGGGCTGAGAAAGGAAAAGTACAAGATGAGACCAGATCTTTTTGCTCCATTTGAGAGTAAAGGAAGTGATGTGTAATGGATGGGGGCCAATAGCATGTGAGCAAGTCCGCAGAGAGGGTGATCCTGGCCAGACCTGGGACAATCTGAGCATCGAGAAGGATGATGACAGCAACGCGTGGTAACACATGGAATCAACCAGAATGCACGAGTCCATGATGATTCTAAAAATGAAACAAACATACAAGAAAGTTGGGGGAGACTGGCGTGCTTTTCTTTATAGCAGAGAGTCAACAAATGTAGAAGGATGAGAGCTTGAGAAACAGTTCACAACCATCGTTGAACAACAGATTCAAACAAGAATTCTAAAACCATTGACTGAAGGAGTATTGGGTAACCAGATTTTTACAGTCTCAAAGAATTTCCCCAGAGATGACTTAGTAAGTATAAAGAGAAAAAGGGGGGCTTGGCAGGCTCAGTCGGTTGAGTGTCCGACTCTCAATTTCTGCTCAGATCATGATCTCGGGGTCGTGGGATCGAGCCCCACAGGCTCCACACTCAGTGTGGAGTCTGCTTCTCCCTCTCTCTCTCCTCCTCCCCCTGTTTGCATTCAAATAAATAAACAAATAAATAAATAAATAAAAGAAGATATCTTTGCCATGGAGAAATCTGGAGGACACCACCTTTGCCAAGTGCTCAAAGTAAACATGAATGTAGCAGATAGGCTGACGTCACATGCCTCTGGTGTGACGTGTGGAGAAGAACATGAGGTCGGTCAGGTAGCATTTCTGCCAAAATAATGCAATCTCAATCAAATCTTGAGGAAACAATCCAACAAATGCAAATTGAGAGACACTCTCAAAATAACAGGTGTGTATTCTTCAAATACGTCGGTGTCATGAAAGACGAAGGAAGGCTGAGAAATGTTTTCAGATTAAAAGGATGAGGGGCACCTGGGTGGCACAGGGGTGCCTGGGTGGCACAGCGGTTAAGCGTCTGCCTTCAGCTCAGGGCGTGATCCCGGCGTTATGGAATCGAGCCCCACGTCAGGCTCCTCCGCTATGAGCCTGCTTCTTCGTCTCCCACTCCCCCTGCTTGTGTTCCCTCTCTCACTGGCTGTCTCTATCTCTGTCAAATAAATAAATAAAATCTTTAAAAAAAAAAAAAGGATGAGATTTTTTTTTTTTACAGATGCTTATAAATTTACCCTAAAATATACATAGAGGTATAAAAGATTTTTGAATAAGTAAGTCACCTTTTTTTTTTAAGATTTTATTTATTTATTTGACACAGAGAAAGAACACAAGCAGGGAGAGCAGCAGAGGCAGAGGGAGAAGTAGGCTCCCCACTGAGCAGGGAGCCCAATGTGGGACTTGATTCCAGGACCCTGAGATCATGACCTGAGCTGAAGGCAGACGCTTAACTGACTGAGCCACCCAGGCGCTCCATAAGTCAACTTCTTTTTTTTTTTTTTTAAAGATTTTATTTATTTATTCGACAGAGATAGAGACAGCCAGCGAGAGAGGGAACACAAGCAGGGGGAGTGGGAGAGGAAGAAGCAGGCTCACAGCAGAGGAGCCTGATGTGGGGCTCGATCCCATAACGCCGGGATCACGCCCTGAGCCGAAGGCAGACGCTTAACCGCTGTGCTACCCAGGCGCCCCCATAAGTCAACTTCTAAAACCGAAAGGAAAGAAGATTGACCTCTTACCAGAAATTAAGACAGATTCCAAAGCCATTTTAGTAAAAATAGCACTAAAACACATAGACCAAGGCCAAGGAATGGCACACTGACAGACCCATGAATATCTGGCAACCTAGTACAAGAACTGGACGTCACTATCAATAGGGAAGAGATTACATATATAAATATGTATTTAGGTAAATGGTGTTGGGAAAACTGGCACCCTATATAGAGAGAAAAAAAAAAAAACCAAACTTCTTCCTTACCTAATACCATATAATCTATTCCAAAGATATAGTGGCCCTTTACAAGAAAGAAGCCTGAAAGGCAAGCAAACATACTCTGTTAGATTCATCAGTAATCAGAGAAAAGGAAACCAGGAAAACAAAACGTTGGTTTCCCACACCAAAGGGCTGAGTAAACCAAGCGCGGGGGAGGGGCAGGAAGTGGGTAAGACTCCTTATGCTGTGTGGCCATCCTCTGGAGTGATCTGGAAATTTTTTTTTTTTTTAGTATTTTATTTATTTATTTGTTTGTTAATTTGTTTATTTATTTGAGAGAGAGAGAGAGACAGCGGGCATGAGCAGGGGGCAGGAGCAGAGGCAGAAGGAGAAGCAGACTGTCTGCTGAGCAGGGAGCCAGATAGGAGACTCTGATCCCAGGGCCCCAAGATCATGACCTGAGCTGAAGGCAGACACTAAGCCCCCTAGGTGCCCCTGATCTGGAAACTTTTATTCAAATCGCTTAACCCAATTCTAAATGAGGTTATTTCAGTATATGACCGAGCAATTCCACCCTTCCGCATGGACAAGGATGTTCTTTGCGGCCTTGTTTGTGGTCCCGTCCCTGGGGGAGGTCATGAGTGATTCCAGGTCTAGGTAGGTCAGATCAGATTCACAACGAAGCAGCTGAAGATATCAGTCAGGTTAAAGGACAGCATCCAACCTGAAGAAACCCCTACAGGCCAAAGATAAGACAACTGGAACATTAATAAGGTTGATCACCGCAAATGATGAAAACAATCAAACGTGTTTATATTCGTGAGCTTATAATCATACCGAAAGAACAAACAATCAAAAACTGCACTGACCACCCCTTAGACAACACTAGGAAACTGTTTCATTATTTTGAAAATGGATAAATAAGGGGAAAGAATTAAGTATTTTTCCTGCCTTCCTGATATGAATTGTATCTCAGAGTTAAACCAAATGTTTTAGAAGAAATGTTTCTCTTTATTTACACATTCCAACTAATAAACAAACAAGGAGTGATGGAAATTAAAATATCACTGTTATGGCCTGAATTTTGTCTCCCCCCCCCCAAATTCACATATTGGAGCCCTAACCCTCAGCGTGGAGATAGGGCCTTTATGGAGGCAATGAGAGCATTAAGGCAGGGCCCTAATCTAATAAGACTAGTGTCCTTATAAGGAGAGGAAGAGACACCAGAGATCTCTCTTTTATCATGCTCACAGAGGGAAGGAGACAAGAGGATGCTGTGAGAAAGTCATCATCTGTGAACCAAGGAGGGAGTTCTCACCAGAAACCGACCTTGCCAGGACCTTGATCTTGGACTTCCAGACTCCAGAGCTGTGAGAAAATACATTTCAGTTGTTTAAGCCACCAAGTTTGTGATATTTTTTTTAAAGATTTTATTTATTTATTTATTTATTTATTTATTTATTTATTCATTCTTTCGAGAGAGAGAAAGCAAGCACAAGCATGAGTGGGAGGGAGGAGCGGACTCCGTGCTGAGTGGGAGCCTGACATAGGCCTCGATCCCACAACCCTGTGCTCATGACCTGAGTCGAAATCCAGAGTCGGACGCTTAACCGAATGAGCCACCCAGGGGCCGCTGGTTTGTGGTATCCTGTTACGGCAGCCCGAGAGGACTCATTAACTCACGCAGCATTTTGCAACTCCGTGAATTAACAGATCCGGACAGTGCTCATCGTGACTGATAACATCGCAAAAGAGCAAGAACCAGGTAGAGGTATCGCCTATGGTACCGCTTAGGTAGTCATCCCCAAACTAACAAAAACAGCAAAACAACCCCGAGACTGAAAAACTTTTAGATCTAACCAGTAATTTACAGGAAATACGAGGGTCAGAGGGATCTGTTAACCAAAACTACAGGATGCAATCGGCAGACTCCAGTGTGGGAAGTTTGACAACAAAAAATTACTAGGTTTTTTCAACAAAAAATTTTTCGACAAAAAATTACTGGGAAAATAAAATAGAGGAGACACCAGTGGATTGGAAGAGACTGAAAAAATCTAGCAAATAATCACATTGGAGGAAGCTTTAAGAAAATGTTAACAAAAAAAAATTTAAGGCAACCAAGGAATTAGGGACACTGACTAGGTTTCTAATAATATGAAGGAATTGCATTGTATTTTATGTGTCGTAAATAGCATTACATTTATTTTTCCTAAGGAGCGATTATCTTTTAAAGATACATACAGAATGAAATATTATGTCTAGGACATGTCTGGGGTGAAATAGTAGGTCAGTGATTTGGTTCTAAATAATCCAGAGGGTTAAGAAGTGGGAGGAGGACAGATAGACAGGGTTGGCCATGCATGGGCAGTTGCTGAAGCTGGTAATGGGTATGTCTGGGGCTGTATTATTCTCTCTGCTTTTAAACGCCTGAAAATTTCTATAATAAAAACAATTTTGTGTGCAGTGTATTTTTTTTTTTTTTGACAGAGGGAGAGGGAGCCCAAACTGACAAGGAGCTCGATCTCAGGACCCTGAGATCAGGACCTGAGCCAAAATCAAGAGTAAGACTATTAACCAACTGAGCCACACACCTTGTGGTGGGTATTTTTACACATAATAAGCAAAATGAGATTTTTTTTTAGTTGATCCCACTTCGGTAAATGAAATACCTATACACGAAACAGCACACGCTTTACGAGACCACAAAGTGATGTAAGGAATGAGGATAAAGGGAATTTTTTTTCAGTTTTTGTTTAAATTCCAGTTAGTTAACATGCTGTGCAATATTAGTTTCAGGGGTACAATTTAGTGCTTCAACACTTGCATGCATCACCTGGTGTTCATCACAGGTGCATGCCTAATCCCCATCACCTATTTACCCCATCCCCCCACCCCTGCCCTCTGGTAACCATCAGTTTGTTTTCAATAGTTAGGAGTCTGTCTCTTGATTTCTCTCTCTCATTCTCTCTTTTTCCCCTTTGCTCATTTGCTTTGGTTCTTAAATCCCACATGAGTAAAATCACATGGTATTTTTCTTCCTCTGACTGACTGATCTATTTTGCTTAGCATCCTAAATAAAGCTTGAGAAGGGTTTTTTAAAGACCCATGATGACTGTCTACCATGGACTGAGGGGTGGATCAACATCATCGTCTGCACCTGAAGTCCAAGGAAAGAGAAAAGGTGGGAGATGGAAAAGCACAAGGATGCACAAGAAATTCCTGTGGCCCCACCACTCAGAAAGAAGCATCGTTGACATTTTGGGTTTCCTTCTAGTGTTTTCTCTACACTTACAGAAAATGGCCCTTTCCTTTTCTCTCCCAGGCTTTAGAGACACAGAAATGCATTCAAATTCTGGGTTACTCATTTTAGTAGTGGTGTTATTTGGGCTGCTTTCTCTTGTCCAGTGTTAGTTTTCTCATTCTAAAAGCAGGAATGATCACAACCAGCCTCTTAAGATTTCATGATGAAGAAGTAAAACAATCACTGCGAAAAGCATTGGACCTCACCGGGAGCCTAGCAGGGTCTGGGTAAGTCCAGCTGCTTTTCCTTCTAGAAGTTCACCGGGGTGGCTCCCCCAGGTACTTCGCACCAAGTCATGCAGACGGAGGCCATTGATCAGAATTTGTCAAACTGAAAGGAACTGAATTGTGAAAGAGTCAGGCCTCACATTTGGTTTTCCATCTCCAAGCATCTCCTTCTTCTGGCAGGATGAAGACACACATACACAAACACACACACAAGACAGGGTGTCACCACGCATGCTGAGTTTTTTCCTGTGTTCCATTCTCTCAGTTTCATGTGAAGGCAAAGGAGCTCACTCATTGGGCCCCCGAATTCTCATGGCAGTGGTGAGACACCCCAATTTTTTTTTTGTCATCAGCAGCGTTTTCCAGGGGAGAGTTCAAAGATGTGGAAATTAATGGACATACTGTGAGAAATCTTGAAAAAGGCTTCCTGGCAGCAAGGACCGTGCAGGTTCACGCTTAGAGACCCAGAGGCTCCCTGGAGGTGTCCTGCCCTCAGAGTCTCTGTTTCATCCGAGCTCTCCCAGAAGCCACCACACATAGTAACGTGTCACTTTCCTGACACACTATGGGGTGGCCGGGCACAGAGCTGGGGACAGGCGCAAAACCAGTCATGACTCCAGTGTGGCTGTGGGGCTCCCAGGCCTCTGCAACAAAGCTGTGCTCACCAAGGGGCCAACGGGTCCTGTGAATGCTTTCAGTTCTAGCGTTTGCCTTTGTTGTTAGGCGAAGTTGTAGGCTCTGTTGGCATTTGTGAATCATGGACTTTTAGAAGTTTCTAGAACATTGGCCTTGTGGTCTCAAGGGCCTTCTTGACATTTGGCTATGAGGTGACAGCACCAGGTCACAGAGGCCAGGTCAGCAGAGTCAGGGCCCCCACAGCAGGGTACAGGTTGGAGCAGCAGAAAGCTGAGCTGGTGGGAGTCAAGGGCTCTTTCCTTCCCTCCCAGAAATACCAGAATGGGCCATGAAAGGAGTTCATTGGCATCTATTGCCTCAGCTCTATTTACTTTTATCTTATTTTTATTACTATTTTTTAGTCCTGTTTGCTTTTATTTTTTTAAAGATTTTATTTATTTATTTGAGAGAGAAAGCATGAGAGAGCACAAGCAGGGTGAGGGGGAGAGGGAGAAGTAGACCCCCCCCCCCGAGCAGGGAGCCCGACATGGGGCTCGATCCCAGGACCTGGAGATCATGACCTGAGCAGAAGGCAGACGCTTAGCCATCTGAGTCCCAGGTGCCCCTGGAGTCTTGTCTTCGTTGTACTGAGCAGGTCCTTCTTTGCTGTGTCTGCTTTGCTTGATTCTCATCATCGTGATTTCCATGGTTGCTTCTACCTGTAATCGAGCCATGGTAGCCAATGTTTGTAAATCACTCCAGAGCTTAGAGAGCTCTGGTCCTGGACAGGTGGCTCAGTCTTTCTTAGTCTGGAAAGAATCTTTTCTGAGGGCCGTAGCTGAATCTCAAGGAAAGAGATGTGCTGCTCCGTGCCCGGCTGTGTTAATAGACACTCACTCAGGACCAGCTGGTGCGGAGGGGGATGGAATGGAGTGGGGATTCCTGCTTCCTTAGAGCAATCCCAGCTGACCCAAATTACACACATGTAAGCTCTAGTTCCAGGGATAACTAGTTGTTACTAACTAGCATGCGCCCTTGGCAAGCCACTTCCCCTCTTGGGGCTTCAAGAGCCCTCCGAGGAATGAGAAGCTGGACTGGACAAGGCAGGGGGCTGCGCCTCCATCTCTCCCGAAGTCCGTCCAGTTAATAAAGGCCATGGCCGGGCCAGCCCACAGTCTGGCTCTGTTCTGGGTCATCTCTTTTCCGGAAGACTTTGCCCGGGGCAGCAGAGGCATCTTCAGGGTGAGTGTGGCGCTGGCCTTGTTTCCTATTTTTAATGAACACTGAAGAGCAACACTTCCCCACCCGCCAGGGTTGTGCCGGAGCAAGGTGATGGCTAACCCAGTGCTAGCCTGCTTATTAAGGCTGAAGTGCTGGGGACAGCAAAGGAAAATCAAATCTCGATAAAAATCATGGGCTCTGTGGAGAGGAGACCTTTACCAAATCCCAGTCTACTGGTATCATTTCAGGATACAGAGAGGTTTTTGCTTTATTTCTGGAACCACAGGGAGATTAAAATCAACGGCCATTTGTTGAGTGTCACCTATGGTAGATGGTTTGGGGTGACTGAGCCTCAGCCTCGTATGGGAATCAGACGTGGCTGCATTTGAATAGCATATTCACAGGGTCTCAGTTCATCCTTACTACAACCCTGGGAGGAATCAGAAACTCGGAGAGGTGAGGGGATTTCAATACGGAAAGGCCAGTGGTAAACAGGAGGGCTTCAGCCTCTCGTGTCAGGGCGGTTCAGACTGTATCATGTGACACAGATACAGTTAAGTTGTTTGGGGACACAGCCTGGAGAGCTCAAGAAATGTATTGTTATTGTTCTTTATGAAAGGCTCTTGGAGGTGTTAAGATTTGATATCGGTTTTAAGATGAGTATGAATTTTTTCCCTTTTTTACTATTTGAGTAGGTAATCATAGATTTGGAAAGCATAATAAAATGCAAAAACTAAGCTAACAAACAAAATTAAAAGACTTATAATCCCAATACAAAGGTGCTGCCACTGTAAATTATTTGTATCGTTCCTTCCAGGTTTTTTCTTTGCATTTTTTTTCTTTAACTAGTTGAAATCACACTTTCTTTTAATAATATTTTTTTATTATGTTAGTCACCATACAGTACATCCCTAGTTTTTGATGTAAAGTTCCATGATTCATTACTTGCATATCACACCCAGTGCACCATGCAATACGTGCCCTCCTTACTACCCATCACACTTTTGATATAGTTTTGAACTGTTTCTCTCTTTACCTTACATTTCATCATATACATTTTGAATGGGTTGAACTCCAGTAGGAACTGATGGTGTGTGATTAGGGAATGCTGTGCTAAGAACTTAGCTGGAGAAAAGGTGGGGACAGGGAAAGACAGGGCATACTCAGGAAATGGTGAGTAATTCTTTGAGGCTAACCTTGTGGTTCAGTGAGGATTTGCAATGCAGCAGGGAGTCTGGAAAGACATTCTGTGTCTGATGGTGGAGAGCTTTGAATGGCCCCTCAAGGAATTTATATTCTCATTAAAGAATATTACACTATACATTGTACACATTTAGAAACATACAAGCAAGAGCATTTAAAAATAATTCACAATCTGCACAAATAGAATTTCTATTAATGTTTGGTACATGTATAACCATCCAATGTCTTTCTGTACACATATATCTTCTTTTTTTCCCCAAAGACACAACACACTGATTCTTTTCTAATCTGATTATCATTCCGTGGATGTCTTTCTTGGTCATTAAAAATTCTTTTGCAATAATGGTTTTTAAATATTTGTTGCACTGGAACTCTGTGTTTAAACAAAATTGTACCAGGAACTGCAAAAGCCAAAAAGGATAAAAATAAGGCTACTGTGATCAGAGCATGAGTGGAGGCTCTCACGCCTGCCTGACCCTGTAAGACACCCTGACCCCATTCTGAAAACCACTGTTGCATCATGTCATTTCTATGGCTGCATGGTAAGAATATAGCACCATGTAGTTAATCAGTCTGCTCAGTTGTTTCCAATTTTCTCCTTTGTAAATTGATACTACATTCTTTGAGCATATCCCATAATTATTTCCCAATGAAGGTTTTTGAACATGGGCATGACATAATCAAAGCTATTAGTGTGAAGGCCAAATACAGTAAAATCTGACTTAACTGGAATTCAGTTAACCACAATCCTTAATTAACCAATTTTCTTTTACTCAACTTTGGAAAACATAGAGGAAACTCCCTCTCTTCCTCCCTCCCTCTTTTTCTTTCTCTCTCAAACACACGCACATGCCCACACACACATACACACACACACACACACACAGAGAAGAGGGAAAGAGAGAAAGAAAATTATGAAATAGGAATAAATTGAACAAACATGTGCAATAAATGTACTCTGAAAATTACAAAATATTACTGAGAGAAAGATAAGTATAAATGGTGACATATACCATATTCATGGACTGGAAGATTCATTATTGTTAAAATATGAATTCTTACCCCCCCCAAATGCCAGTTCTCCCACAAACTTATCTATAGATTAAGTATGATGACATTCAAATATTAGCAGGGTTATTTTGAAGTTCAGTAAGCAAAATTTAAAATGTATGTGGAAATCCAAAATAATACTGAAAAAGAGCAGAACTGGAGGACTTAAACTATCTAGGTTCCAGATCTACTATAAAGCTAACAGTAATCAAGATAGTATGGTACTGAACTAAAGGTGGCATATAACATAGACCAATGGAATAGAATAGAGAGTCCAGAAAGAGACCCCCACAAAAATATGGTCAATTGATTTTCTAGCAAGATGCCAAGAAAATTAAATGGGGAAAGGATGATCTTTTCAATAAAAGGTGCTGGAATAATTGGTTGGCTGCATGCACAAAAACGAACTAAAACTATAAACCTTATTTTGAAAAAATAGCAGAAAATCTTAATGACCTTGAATTAGGCAAAAAATTTGTAAATAGGATACATAAAAAAAATCAATACTTTGACCATCAAAATTAAAAATGTGTGCTTTTTGAAAGCACAATTAGGAAAATGAAAAAGCAAGCCACAGACTGGGAGACTATGTTAGCAAAACATACATAAAATAAAGTATTTGTGATCACAAGATATAAAGAATTCTCACAACTCAATAATGAGACGAGATAATTCAAATTAGGCAAAAGATTTGAGCGGACATTTTATTTAAAAAATACAGATGCCAAATAAGCACATGAAATGATGTTCAACATCATTGGTCATTAGGAAAATGTTAATTTAAACCAAAAGGAGATACCACTATATACCCATTGAAGCGAAAGCTTAGAAGATTGACAATGCCAAGGTTTGGCTACAATGTGAAGCAACAGTTTAGCATTTGCTTTCAAAGTTAAACATTCACTTATCATATGACTCAGAAATTCCAGTCTTGGGTATTTTTCAAGTAAAATGAAAACCTTATGTCCACACAAATATTTGTACATGAAGACTCATAACAGCTTTGTTCAGAGTAGCCCAAAACTGGAAGCAATCCAAATGTCCTTCAGTTGGTAAGTAGGTAAAGAAAAATCTATATCTACATGGAATACTTAGCAATTAATAGGTATGAACTACTGATACACCCAAAACCATGGATGAATCACAAAAGCATTACTAAGTGAAAAAAGGCAGATCCAAATGAATACACACCATACGTGTGGGTTTTTTTTAAAGATTTTATTTATTTATTTGAGAGAGAGCGAACGGTGGGGGATGGAAGAGGAGAAGAGGGAGAGGGACAAGCAGACTCTGCACTGAGCACAGAGCATGATGCAGGGCTGGATCCCATGACCCTGAGATCATGACCTGAGCTGAAACCAAGAGTTGGATGCTTAACCAACTGAGCCCCCTAGGTGCCCCTACACCATATATGTATTTATATTAAGTTCTAGAAAAGTTCTAGAAAAAGCAAGTCTATGGTGATAAAAGCAGATCAGTGGTTGCTAGGGGTTTGGGGCTTGGAAATGGGAAGTGACTGTAATGTTCTAAATCATATTTTTTGGTAGTGGTGGCATATATATATATATATGCCAAAACTCATCATGTACACTCTAAATTGTCAAATTTTATTGTAAATAAATTATACTTCTACTGGCATTTGGATTCAACTTTGTTCACTTTTTTTTGGGTCATTTTTCATTCTTCTAGCCACTTAGCTTCACATGTAATGGTTCAGAATTGCAGTGCCTTCTAATGTCAAGGATAGAGTTTATATTTCTGTTTGTTATTTTCCTTGTTGTTTTGAGGTAATTTTTGAGAGAAAAAGAAGTAGGAATGTCTTCCCCTCACCATCTTAAACTTGTAAGTCTTATAGATGATATTTAAAACCATGGACTGGAGCTATCCATATTTCTTAATGCATTACTTTACATTTTGAGATATTATACTGAGTTCCTATAATGATAAATAAGGACTGAGATCCCCTATATCTCCCTACTTCTCCTTCCCTACCCCCCAACACAGTTATAAAACAATTTTAGTTACATAGATAGTCAGTATATATTCTTGATCCTGACTGCACAAATGGCATTTACTGCAGAACCACATTAACACCATGTTCATACCAAATTTCTTATTCAGTCCTTCACTTTTACTGGAGTTACTCATTTCCTCGTTTTCTTCCCATGTGCCTGATTTTCTGTACATCATTAATTTTCTCTAATGTTCTAACAAAGTCTACCTCAATTCTATCAATAATGTTTTCCATAATCTCCAATATGTTATATGCATCTTACTCCTAGAGACCGTCCTTTCGGAGCCTTCCTTCCATGTTCTTCAATTTAGACTGGACATTATACAGATGTCACTTGGAAATTCCCATTCATCATCATGGGGATTCACATTGCCTCTTATGCTTTAGATCCCTTGCTTCCTCAATTCTATGGGTTCCTTTCTTGGTTTACTCCCTTCTTTATTGGATCATCACCTCTAGTAGTCTGCTAAAGGTACAAGGAAAGGATACAAGGGAAGGAAATGATATTAATTCTTGCATGCCTGAAATATTTTACCCTTATCTGACGGATGGTTTGGGTGAATATAGAGGTGTAGGGTGCAGATTAGAACACTGAAGTCATTGGTCCCTTGTCCACTAGATTCCAGTGTGTTGCGAAGTCAATAGATTCTGATTCTTTTCTTTTTCTCCCTAGAAGTTTACAGCATCTCCTCTGTATCCCTGATATTCAAAAAGTTCACTGTGATGTACCTGACTCTGGGTCTTTTTCATTCCTTGTGCTAGCCCTTTTGAGTTGGAAACGTATGCTTTAGTTCTGAGAAATTTCCTTGTATTATTTCCTTGATGATTTTATTCCCTTGACTCTCTGTCTGGCATTTCTAGCAGATGGTTTTCAACCCTGTAGACTTATTTTTTTGCTTTATCTTTTCTCTGCTATTTTACATCTTTTTCATCTTTTTGTTCTGGAATGTGTTCTGAATTTATTTTTTATATTAATTTTTTTTGAAGCTGATTTCTCCCAATTCTTTTTTCCACTTGTTTTCTGTCTTTCAAGTTAGAAGCCTTTCCCCACACCTGGAGGTGCTTGGCCATCAGCTCTCAGGAGCCTAAAAAGCTATTTGCACATAAGCCAGATGTGGGCCCTAGGGCTTCCACGTAAGAGGACAGAATTCAAACCCGCTCACTATGAAGAATCCCAAATGGCAGTTTTTGGAATTTACACCAGAGAAGATTCTCATCTCCTACAAGGGGAGATGTAAAACTTGCTACCAACATTCTAGAAAGGAAGTTAATTTTCACTCAATTCTCACTCAATTCCCCAGTTTCCAGTCTGTGCTTCCTCCTGCCCCACCCACCCACTTTTCAATTCCTCTTCAATTGCCATCACCTCCTCCTTCCATTTCCTTGGTCCTTGTGGACTTGGCCCTTTTATGTGATTGTTATTTTAGTGGAAATAGGAAATGATGCATTATTCAGCCTGCCCTGTGTTATTTCAGTGATAAGGAGACTAAGATTCATAGAGGGGTTGCCTTCTCTGTGGGACCCCATGACTCCCCAGGTCACTGCTTCTGTCTGGATCTCAACTTCCTCATCCATAAAATGGAAGAGCAGTTCTAGATGAATTTCAAAAAAATTTATATTCTGGAATTGTATGTTTCAAGAAATCAGAACATGATCGCCATGGCTATTTTTTTAAAGATTTATTTATTCATTTTTAGAGAGAGCGTGTGTGCACAGGAGTGGGGGGAGGGGCAGAGGGAGAGAGAGAGGGGAAGCAGACTCCCCATTGAGCAGGGAGCCCAATGTGGGGCTTGATCTCCGGACCCTGAGGTCATGCATGACCTGAACTGAAACCAAGAGTCAGATGCTTAACTGACTGAGCCACCCAGATGTCTCTCCATGGCTATTTTATTTGTCCTGTTTTTGGTGCTTTCATGATGTCCCACCAATCCCCTTCTTTTTTGCTGGGTGGGGAGGGGCAGAGGGAGAGAGAGGATCTTAAGCAGGCTCCACACTCATTGCAGAGCCCAGACATGGTGCTCGATCTCATGACCCAGAGATTATGACCTGAGTTGAAATCAAGATCTGACGCTGAACCGATTGAGCCATGCAGGCACCTCCCCACCAACCCTGTGCTAAGACTTCTTCTCCCCTTCTCCCAAATCAAGGGCTGCAGGCAAAGCCTGGCTTCACGGGTCTGCAGCCTATACAGTCTCAGAGGACCCTGTACTCAGAAGGGTCCTGAGCTTTATTTCATGATCTGCTGTTCCTAAAAATTTTTAATTTTTGAACAAGGGGTGCCACTTTCATTTTGTGCAGGGCCCCACAAATTATGTAGATAGCTCTGGCCACAGGGTGGTCACCAGCCAGGACTCCTCTTTCAAGGATTTTAGAGCGCATAGCCAGAGCTACAAGCCCTGTGTCTCTGTTGCGTCTGCTTCCTGAAAGGGAGGGAGGAGCACGCAGAGGAGGGCCCCGTGACTAGAGATGGATAAACCAGCCCCCAACAGGTTCTGCAACTTGCCTGAGATCTTATCACTCAAGAGTCTGGGAAACTCCTGAGTTATTTAAGGCAAACTCTGAGTACCTCACACAATCTTAGAAGGTTGTTTTGCTTCTGTTTAATCGGGGCTGTGCCTTCTGGCGGTTGATGTCCTTTGACAAGGCAATTTTGGATCCAGAGGACTTTATTCATCCTTCTACTCAATCACTAAAGAAACCTTTGCGAAGGACCTACTCTTGAGAGCAGGGAGAGTGGGCTCTTTGGAGTAGGCAGAACTGAGTTAAGATTCCCCCTCTATCTCCTGCTGGCCGCATGACCTGACTTGACCTCCTGAGTCTCAGTTTCTCTTCCTGTTTGATGAGAAGAGAATAATTACCTCCCAAGTCAGTGATGAGATGACTTGTGTAATGGGCCTAGTGCCGTGCCTGACACACAACTTGCCCAGCAAGTACTCATTTCTCTAGCCTTCTTCCCAGCACTAGGCAAACCACAAAAGATTTCAGCTTCAGTTGTGGACAGACAAGGCCACCAGCAGGCGTTGGAATACCCAGAAGGTCCTTTCATTGGGGGATGTACTAGACTCTCTTCCTTTCAGCAGAAATGTTGATGGGAGCCCAAGGAGGAAGGCTCATGCATCTGAGAAGTGTCCAGATGGTGTCTGCTTTCAGGAACATCCCTGTGCTTTGTGATTAACATTTAATAGGTTCCAAGAAAGCTTTGAAGTTAATAATATGTCTCCCCTCCCTTTCAACCTATGATGATCTTTCAACTGATGATCTTCAAGTGACACATTTATGTCTGTAATGAAATTTGGAGGCTCTTGCAAGGAGCCAAGACTTGCTCTTATTTTATTGAAAAAAAAAAAAACCCTTAAAAGTCTAGTTATGAAAATTAAGCCCACAGAGAGGCATGGCACAGGAATGTGTCCTTAGAAATACCTCTTCCACAAGCTGTCTCTGTTCAGTGAGATAAATGGGGGAATGAGCTAGTACATTCAGCCTCATGACATTTTATGGCATTTGTTCTCACTTTCCAGTTTACAGAGCTCTGACAAAGCCTTTGCACATCCATCACCTCATTTATACCTTACAACCTCAGAAGGTGCTTTTTGAACTTATTATCCCCACACTGCAGATAAGAAAACTGAGCCCTGGAGAAGTGACCTGTCCAGGTCACGTAGCTACCCCATATGTATCAGAGCCAGGATTCAAATCTACTCTCCTTATTGCAGAGTCTCTGCTCTGTTGTCTCCTTAACTAAACTTTTAGCTGAGGTGTGCTGGGTTCCAAGCCTTGGGATGCTGGCAGCATTAGGAAGTCAGGAAGAGGCAGTGGGACCAGCTCTAACGTGGCCACCAGGGCCCCCGACCGGGGCTGCTGACTGGCGGAGTGGTGGTCACATTCCTGGAATTCCCATGGCCTGGTCAGGACAGAATAATACAGCCCCTCAGGCTCATCAGGGGCCAGATCTGTCCCTCTCATCCACTCAAGGGCTTTGCTTGGACTTTGCCTGTAATCTCCCCTCTCTCTCCTACTAGCCAATATCTTTTCCACGAGCACACAATAATGCTGCAACCTTCCCTGTTTAACCCCACTGTGTCTCCCTGCATGGCTGACCAATTCTTGACTCTTCCTTTCAGTGAAATTCCCACAGTCCTTGTCTTCACTGTCTACTCGTTCCCACCCTTCTGCCTTGAACCCATGCCAATCAAACTTCTACCCTTCCTACTCGACTGAAATCATCTTGTCCATGATGACTATCTTGCTGTGCCCTGGGCTAAGCTCACCCAACTCTTAATAGCATTTGCCATTTCTTCCTTCTTGAAACTCTATTCATGTGGCTCTGGTCATTGCCCTCCACTGGTTCTCTCCTTCCACCATCTTTGCTGGATTGTTCTGTTCCGCCTGACTTCTACCTGTTACAATGCCCTCATCTCAGCCCTGCTCCCTTTCCCCTCATCTACGATCTACTCTCACTCCCTAGGTGTCTGCATTTAGTCCTGGGCTTTAAAACTCATGTTTACACCACGGCTCCCAAATTCACATCTCCAGCCAGAACACCGCCCCTGAATTTCAGACTCATTTGTGCAACTTCCTATTCAGTATCTCCTCTTGTATTTCTTACAGTCATATCAAACTTAACATGTCCCAAATCTAGATTCCTCCCCCCCACCAAACTGCCGATAACCATCCCAGTGAAGGGCTCCACCAGGACCTCACTATGCCATCCCCATTCCTCTCTTTTTCTCACGACCGCACCCAATCCATTGTTGGTTCCACCT
Source organism: Ailuropoda melanoleuca (assembly GCF_002007445.2). Taxonomy (NCBI): domain Eukaryota; kingdom Metazoa; phylum Chordata; class Mammalia; order Carnivora; family Ursidae; genus Ailuropoda; species Ailuropoda melanoleuca. The sequence goes on along the minus strand of NC_048221.1, from coordinate 137,588,495 downwards.
TCAAAGTATATCTCTTTCTCCTTGCCCACTATGGCACCCAAAACCAAGTACTGGTCCTCCCAGTGAGTCATCTTCATTCCTTCTTCTCCTCTGTGGTCCATTCCCCAGAGACCTGAACAATACTTCAAAGTGTGAATTAGACCACGCCACTCTTCTGTTCAAAAACCTTCAATGACTTCTCAGCACACTTAGCATTAAATTGAAATGCGTAATCATGGCCTCAGAAGGAATATTCAAAACACCCATATTCAATAATACATTCATGTATAAGAGTCTATATAAACAGAAATTTAAAAATGTATTCCCTTTTATTTTCTAAATAAACGAAACTAAATCTGTTTATAGAATAAAACTGCAGGGCACCTGGGTGGCTCCGTCGGTTAAGTGATCAACTCTTGATTTCGGCTCAGGTCACGATCTCAGGATTATGAGATCAAGCCCCGTGTGGGGCTCTGTGCTGGGTGTGGAGTCTGCTTGAGAATCTATCTCTTCCTCTCCCTCTGCCCCTTCCCCACCATCTCTGAAATAAATAAATAAATCTTAAAAAAAAAAAGAATAAAACTGCCAACAAAATGATGTAAATTAGAGCATTCACCAAATCAGTCTAATAATTTCTAAGTCATTTGTTGGTTTTCAGAAATTATTGGTGTGATCTTTTGATATGTTCTCACAAATTAAATAATGCCCCTATTGGAGCTATAGTTAGACAGAGGGAAATGCACCCAACTTTTCCAATAACTTCCTCAATAAGTCAGTAGCCACTAGGTTAACTTATAGTCTCAAAATAGGGAATTTCTCTCAATAACAATATTGTTTGTGGTAATGAATTGTCTCTCAGCTGCTATTCAACCAAGAGCAATTATTTTTTTTTAAAGATTTTATTTATTTATTTGACAGAGATAGAGACAGCCAGCGAGAGAGGGAACACAAGCAGGGGGAGTGGGAGAGGAAGAAGCAGGCTCCCAGCAGAGGAGCCTGATGTGGGGCTCGATCCCATAACGCCGGGATCACGCCCTGAGCTGAAGGCAGACGCTTAACGACTGCGCCACCCAGGCGCCCCTAACCAAGAGCAATTATATTCAAATATTTTCTGATCCTTACAGTATCATCTGAGACTCTTTCATATTCAACATCTAATTATTGGCTAAGTCACGAAAACCTTTCATGGAGTGCAATGTCTAATGATATTGAGCCCAGTCCTTACTGAGGGTTTCAGAGCATGGCGGCCAAAACTGCATGCTCTACGAGGCTACTCGGTGTTGACTCCTGGCTCAGATGCTTACACAAATTTTAGATAACCTCTCTTTGTTTTAGTTTTCTTGTCTGGAAAATGGGGCTCATGGTGAGTTAACAAGTTTAGAATGGTGCCTGGCTCAGAAAATGCTAGATATGCATTAGTTCTCTCTTTACTAAGAAAACTCTGTTGTTAATGCCCTTGACAAGAAGGCCTGTGGTGGGTTTTGACAAACATATGCCCTCGATGGAAGTGAAATTCAGTATGAAGAGTGAAAAGTGGGAGCTACACTCTGGACTCCTCAGGCCCTTCCTTTCTCGCAGCCTCCCTCCCTGCTATTCCAACAAAGCCCCAAATGCCTGGCTAGTACCTGTGTGGACCCCCCACTTGTCTGCTCCCCCAGGCTCTTCCCAGCTCTCTCTGAGCCAAAATTCCATGAAGGCTATCATCCCTACAGGCTGGCACGGGTTAAGTGGGAAGTAGAAGGCAGCCATGGCCTGCTGACTGCCCCCTCCCCCTGCCCCACGATCCATGAGATGCCCCTTCTCCCTTCTCTCTTCCTTGGTGGGAGCTAATGATGGTAGCCAGGAGGTGGGATCTACTGGGGACATCTGGTATAATGCATGGGACGGACTGTGGATGTACTGGCTGGTATCTGTCCTGTGGGGCCAGGAGACCTCTGGGCAGTCAGGGCCCTGCCCAGTGCTCTCACCCTGAGGCCCACAGCTCTACCTCTTACCCATTATCCTGGCCACACTGGCTTCCTTTTGTTTCTCAAACACACCAAGCCTAGTCCAGCCTCAGGGCCTTTTCACTCTCCCTGGGATACATTTCCCCACATTCCTGAAGACTCTCACCACATTCCCATCTTTGCTCAACTGGCCTTTTTTCAGAGAAGTCTTCCTTATGACCCTATAAAAATTCTGTTCACTTCACTCCACCCCAATCACCCTATATGCTTACCTGGCTTTAAAGCATGAATCACTCCCTAAAGTTTTATTTTATATTTATCTGTTTTCTATCATTCTGCCATGATAGATATGGCTGAAAGAGCGGATGACAAATACTGTTGAAAGATGCAGAAACCAGTGAAAATTTAGAAGAAAACAAGTGTTAGAATGTCACAGGTTTGCAGTGTGAAGGTTTGCTATCTGGCAGGATAAAATAGAGATATTTCTAACAAGTCCCTGCTCGCGGTAGTCACTGGATTCCATTTCAGTCATGGGACATTGGAAGGACAGCTTCTGAGGGGCCGTTCGTGGGAAGATGCATCAGAGAACATATGTGCTCCACAGTAAATCATATCTTTCATACAAGACCTACTTGGAGATACCATGACCATGGAACCACTGACTAGAACGACTTCGAGTAGAATGACGGAAGAGCTCTGGGATGGGGCTGCAGATGGGGCTGTGGGAGATTTGCCTGCCACCTCCTTCACCAGCAGCAAATGGCAGCAGAGGCTATAAGCGGAGGGACACGTGTGGCTGTGGAATGCCCTGGACATAGCTGATTTTATAAACACGGACCTTTCAGGTGTCATGGGATCCTTACCGTAACCTGTAATGAGCCAAACATCCATAAATGTCCTTTGTTCCACACAGAAGGCTGTTGCCTATCTCGTGGCAAAATACTTAAAAGACCTGTCAGACTTACAGATGTGTTATCTTTTTTCTCGTGAAACAAAAAGGCAAGTATTCCTGCAATGACAAGTGGCTGTCAGTAGTATTACCGCCTGGAAGGTCTTTTTGAAATTGTGAATACACTTAATTTGTCCCTTCGGGGTAAAGGGGTTATTTCACCAAAGTGAGCAGCTGAATGGCTGGGTGTGTTGACTGGCCTTATCTTCGTATTTACGATCTCAGATGTCCAGGGGGGCCCCTAAAGTTGCCTGACGATTTAGCAGATTTCTGATTTAGCTCTCCCTTTCCCCAGAGGTATTACACCTCTGACCTCTCCTTGGACGGACTCTCACACTCAGCTCATGACCTTCTTCCCATTGCACAGAAACAGTCAGAAGATCCCTTTCCCCACGTCCCCACCATGCCTGTGCCACAGGCCCTCCCTTCCTGGTCCTGTCCCAGGCGAATTGTCTATGCTCCGGCCAATCCCTCTGCCTGAGCTGTGGCCCCATCCCCTCTCCCCAGCTCAGTGATAACCCCTGAAATCATTCCCTGTCTTCCCACATCTTAAACAAGCAAGCAAAGAAACAAAACAAGACAAACAAAAATCTGCTTTGGCTTTACGTTGCCTCCCAGTGATGGCACCCCTGCTTCTGTCTATGACGAAAACCCTCACAAGAGCGCTGTACACTCTTCTGCCCTTCTCCCTGAACCCATTCTGTTTCATCCCCAACACCGAAATACTCTTGTCAAGGGCACTGATGACACCATGTCCAAATCTGATGCTCACATCCTGGTCTTCATCTTGATGTAGTTCTCAGAGGAGATTTTGAGGAGGCTGATGTCTCCCACCTTTGGACACACTTTCTTCGCTTGGCTTCCAGGACACCACATTCTCCTGGCTCTCTTCTGCTTCTTGGGCATTCATTCTCAGCCCCCTACTTGCTCCCTACTTCAGTATGTTGGAGTGGCCAGGTCTCAGTCCTCAGACCTTTCTATCCACACGCCCTTGATGATTTTATCCAGCCTCTTGATTCCCAGATGCCTACTTCCAGTTGTTAGCTTTCCCCCAAACATCAAACTCAACTACTCAACAGTTACCATCCCTACCTGGGTACTGAGTAGGCATCACAAACTTAAAGATCCCAGCAAACTCTTGATTCTTTCCTCCACACTCTATCATAAGCCCACACGTGTCTCCCCGGTCTCCACAAATGGCAACTGCATTCTCGTGTGGGTTCAGACCCAGAACTCTGCTGTCACCTTCACGCTCCTCTCCCTCACCCCTGCATCCGATCCATCAGGAAGACTGTCTGTGCCTTTGAAATCTATCCAGAGGCTGACTGTTTCTCCTCAGTGTCTGCACCCTCGCCCTGCCCCGTCCACACGTGGGCCACTTCAGTGGCCTCTTAAGTGATCTCCCTGCTCCTCCTGCTGCCCCCTACTCTCCACATCCCAGAGGGACCCTTCCTAAAATATGAGTCAGCTGCTGTCACTCTTCTGCTTTCCATCTCTCTGAGAATAAAACCTGATGTCCTTCCTATAATCCCCAAGACCTTATCCCTGATCTGGCCGGGCTGCCTCTCCGAGCTCATGGCCTCCACCACACACCTCCTTGCTTACTCAGGGCCACCTCGCTGTCTCAGGGTCTTTGCACCTGAAGTGCTGATCCCCTGCCTATCCGCACGGCTCAGTCCCCCTCCTTCTTTTAAATCTCCTCTCAAATGCCACTTTGATTTGACAGGCCTTCCCAGACCACTCTGTCTAAAATAGCAACTCCCAGTGTGCCTGTGTGGCTCAGGTAGTTGGGTGTCTGACTCTTGATTTTGGCTCAGGTCGTGATCCCAGGGTGCTGGGATCGAGCCCTGTGTTGGGCTCCACACTCAGCAGGGAGTCTGCTTGGGGATTTCTCTCTCCCGCTCCCTCTGCCTCTCCCCTCTCTCTAAAATAAATAAATAAATCTTAAAATAAAATAGCAGCTCCTACCTCCAACCTTTCCTCCTATCTATTCTATTTTCATATTCTGCTTTCTTTTTCCTCATGGAAGTTTTTTGCCACCTGACATATTTTATGACGACTTACTTAGGTATTTATTATGTGACTCTGCCAGCTAGATTGTAAACTTCACGAGGTGGGGATTGTTTTTGTTCATTGCTTTATTCCCTGTGCCTAAAACAGTGACTGGCACATGCTGGGCACTCCTTTGTCTAAGGAATGAGAAAGTAATCACTTTTTTGGATGACCTACGTGCTATGGAGACTACATTTTGAGAATGAATGTTTGCAAATGTTTTCATTGGTATGAAAATATTTGGTTTTCTGTATCTTTGTGACGTATATTTTCTTCTGTTATGATCATCATTAAAAAGAAGTACTAAAGTAAACCAAATTTAGGACAAGAACTACAAATCTCTGTATCACATAGTGTTAAGACAAGATTACTCTAATTACAATATTACTAATATTTTCATTGAAAGGGAGGTTACTTACATTAATAATTTATATTTTTAGCTTATTTTGATATTTATGAATGTCCTATAATATACATCACTATAACAGTCCTGAATATGTATGATTTATACAAAAATACGTATCCGTATAATGGGGACATACGCTCAAAATTCTTTTCTGAGAGGCTGCTGTCTAGAGGAGGTGTTGGATAGGCTTAGCTCTGGCGACATATTTTAGGGTTTTGTTACATAACATTCTACTTTGATAACCAATTTTTTTTTTTAGATTTTATTTATTTATTTATTTGACAGAGACAGACAGCAAGAGAGGGAACACAAGCAAGGAGAGGTGAGAGAGAGAAGCAGGCTTCCTGCCGAGCAGGGAGCCCTATGCGGAGCTCGATCCTAGGACCCTGGGATCATGACCCAAGCCGAAGGCAGATGCTTAATGGCTGAGCCACCCAGGCGCCCCGATGACCAATTTCTGTGGCTTATCTATTATTTTCTAACTAACTGTTCTTATAATAGCAAAGTATGTCAGAATTTAGTGGTTTAAAAACAATAACCATTTTGTTGACTTGGAATTCTGTCAGTCAGGAGTTTGGGCAGGACTTGGCTGGGTGGTTTTCTGTTCCACCTAGCATGCGGCAGGGGCTGCACGTAGCTAGTGACTGGGCTAGGCTGGGAGATCCCAGAAGGCTTCACTCATGTGTCTGACAGCTCAGTCCTCTGTGTCACCTTGCTAGTACACATGGCGAGACTGGGCTTCCTCACAGCATGGCTGTCTCAAGGGAGTTGGACTTCTTGCTGCTGGCTTTCAGGACAGCACATTTGAGGAAAAGCAAAAGCTGCAAAGACGCTGCTTGGAAGTTATAAACACCATTGACTCAGCATTCTGTTGCTCAAAGCTGGCCACGAGACCAAGGCCCATTCAAGGGGCAGGGAGATGGAACTTATCTTTCAATGGGAAGAGAGGCAAAGAACATAAGCCTACTTTAAATCTACCACAGGCTTCTTTTGCATGTTACAATTTTGTGAGTTTCATCCATGTTGTTGCCTTAGCAGGTATTCATTCTTTCTCATTACTGTATAGGATTCCATGGTATGACTATCACAATTTGCTATTGATTCTCCCATTGATGGACACTTGGTTCATTTTAATTTTGGGCTATTATAAAGAAAGCTTAATGAAAATACTTGTATCTTTTGGTGATCATATGTACTAATTTCTCTTAGGTATATGTCTAAGGGTAGAACTGCTGAGTCATAATTAGCATACAGTTAGCATTACTTCCGAACAATTTTCTAAAATATTTCTGCCGATTTTTACTCCCATCAGCAATGTAGAAGAGACCGAGTTTATCCATGTTTTTGCCAAACCTCGATACCACCTTTTTAACTTTAGTCATCCCCATGGATGTGTTGTAAACTCATTGCGGTTTTAATTTGCATTTTTCTGATGAGTCATGATGTTGAGCTGCTTTTCATGTATTCATTGATCTTTTAACTATCCTCTTTTTGTGAAATAGTTGTTAAAGTCTTTTGCCTATCTTTTAATTGTTTTCTTTTATTGATCTGTAGGAATTTATTTGTAGTGGATATAAGTCTTTTGTTGAATTTATCCATTGTAATTACCTTTTCTCAGTCTTTGAGATGCCTTAACAATGTCTTTTGATGAACTAAAGTTCTTAATTTCAATGAAGTTCAACATAACAATCTTCTTTCATGAATACTGCTTTTAGGACTGTGCTTTTCGGATTTCTGTCCTATCTCAAGCCAGAAAGGTATTTTCTGATTTTTTTCTCCTAGAAGCTCTATGCGTTTACTTAGTACACGTGGGATTGTGATCCATTTCAAATTCATTTTTGTATATGGTGTAATGTAGGGGTCAATATTTTTTCATATGAATGTCCAACTGATCCAGAATCACTTACAGAAAAACTATATTTTCCCCACTGAATTTTAGTAGCACCTTTGTTGTAAATCAGGTTATCTTACATGCTTTTGGCAAAGATTTAGGTCCACCTTTATTAGGCTTGAAAGGCTAAACATATCTCTTTCTGATGTACACGTTCTTTCTTTAGATATGTTAATATGTTCAACCAAGGTGTTCAATCAAATCTTGGCCCAGACACCTCAGTCCCTTTAAAGGTTTATAATCTCTGTTCTAATTTTATTTCCTTGTTTCCTCTTCTCGGGGTTACCTCACTGTTGCTCTGCCATACCACCTGGATGTAGCTCAAGTATTTTCCAGAAATTTACCTGCAGGGCTCCTGGATGGCACAGTTTGTTAAGCATCTGCCTTTGGCTCAGGTCATGATCTGGTGGGGGGTGTGTGTGTGTGTCCTGGGATCAAGCCCCACATCAGGCTCCTGGCCCAGTGGGGGGTCTGCTTCTCCCTCTCCCCCTGCTCTCTGTCTCCTTCTGTCTCCCTAAAATGGATAAAGTCTTTAAAGAAAAAAAAAAGAAATATACCCACATTCACACTCATCTGCAGCATAAGGCAGAATCCAGCTCACTGAGCACTTATGCTCCTGATCATTTCCAGTAGACAAAAAAAATGTGTGCCAATCTGATAGGCAAAAATGGCACCTGCGCCAGAGTTTTAAGAACTGCATACTAAACCTTCTCTGTTAAAACCCTCCTTTAATAAGTCATACAGTCTAAGAAAACATTTTCTTCCAAAGGGCTGACTTTGCTCAAAACACTCAATTCTCTGTGAAGGAATGACTGGAAAAATCTGTGATTTCTGTGCAACCACACACGTCCAAAGTCTCAAATCAAGGTATGACATCTGTTTCAACTATTTTGCATATACATGAAAATCTTACAAAGTCATTCAGCCATTCAACAAATATTTATTGATCACATCCTGTGAGCTATCCAGGCCCTGGAGAGACAGCAATAAACAAAAAGACAAAGATTCCTGATCCCATATTTTCATTCAATACATTAACTCTTCAGCTGCACATTCAGTTCTGCCCCTTCCTGTTCTAATATTTCAACATTTGAAATCAGGGCCGATCTAGAAAATAAAAGGCTTATGACCAAGCTGTTCCTAGGACAATCCCTAATGCTGTAAAGATAGGGAAGGTTTTTCAGAAAAGAGTCTGAAGTTGCACAAAGCCAAGCCTGGCAAATGACTGGACAGAGCGTTTGTCTCACATGATAAAATAACAAGACTGACTGCTCCACTGGGCTGGGGGTCTCTTGAAGGCAGGGACTCTTTATCTCTCATTTCCCAATTGCTGGCACAGTGCCTGGCATATAGTGGGTGTTTAATAGCTTTGTGAAATAAATGAATTGACAAGTAAATGAGTGAATAAAGAGCCGTTCTCTTGATAATCTCATCTAGTCTCATGACTTTAAATACCATCTAGACAGAGAGAACACCCAAGTGTCTGAGAGGTCTCCAGTCTGAGAATGCTAGACTCCAATATCAAATTGTCTCCTCATCGTACCTGGACGTCTTACCAGCATCTCCAACTTACCAGTTCCAAAATCAAACTCCCGGTTCCTCCCCTACCCCACTCCCAAGCTGTCCCGCCCACAGCCTGCTCCTACTCAGTTAAGGGTAACTTCACCCTTCCAGTGCTCAGGTCAAAAATCTTGAAGTCGCCCTCGACTCTGTTCTTTCTCCTACCGCCCACTTCTGTCCATCAGGATATCCGTAAGGCTCTACCTTCACAATCTGTATTTCCAGAATCTCTGTACTTCTCACTGTCTCCTGCGCTTTCACCTGGTTCCAGCTACCCCTGGATCTTGTCTGGATTATTTTACTAGTCTCCTGACTTGTCTCCACTGCTGCCGTTGCCCCCATCAGTCTCTTCTCCCCACAAGGGTCAGAATGATCTGCCGAACCTAAGGCCGATCGTTTAACTCCTCCAATAGCTTCCAAGTAAAATCCTCCCCCACTAGTACTTCGTCTCTGATTCTTACAGAGGAGGAAACTGAGGCACAGGGAGCGGAAAACGGTGACTGCACCCAGGTCTACCTCAACAAGCGTGTGCTTTCCTCCAGGACCCCACGCCTCTCCCGTGCCAGTAAAAGCCAGAACCGAGTGGAGCACGGAGAGCGGTCTTCCCCCACGCTGCGGAGGGTGGGCCGCCACCGCCTCCCCAGCAGCGTGCAGGACGAGGACGGTCTTGCAACAAGCCCAGCGGGATCGAATCAGCTCAGCAGCAGGCGCGCCCCGTTTCTTCCCGAGGTCGGTTCCACATCTCGACTGGGGAAGGAATGAAGTCTGGGAGAGGGCGGCAGGGGTTGCGGACCTTCCTTCCCCCAGCGAGCAGGGATGAACCCGCGGACCCAGGCGCCCGGAATCCAAGGCCGCGGTCTCGGTTTCCGCCCGGCGGGCTCCTCCCCGCGCTCCCGGAAGCTGCGCTCGCTGCCGGGGTAACGGGCCCGGCGGGGGCGGGGGCAGAGGAGGCGGCGGCGACGGCAGTGGCGCCGTGATGGAGCTGGAGGAGGCGGTGAGGGAGCTGGGCGCCCCGCGGGCCAGACAGCGGGGCGGGAGAGGAGTGAGGCTGAGGGAAAGGGCCGCAGGACGCCGACCGGCTTTGGGGGCGGCCACTGGCCGGAGGAGGGCGGGCGGAAGGCTGCGGGGCGGGGAAAGAGATGGGGCTGGCGGGCCGGTTGTGCCCACATTTTGGGGAGAGAGGCTGGAGTTTCTGGCCGGGTGAGGTTGTGGGTGACGGGAGGGCGGGGCGTCAGTCCATGTGGGTGTGTTTCAGGAGGGGGATGGAGTTGTGCGTTTTATGGGGTGGCTACCCACATGGCCCATCCCCTCTCGGCCGGGCCACCCGCGAGTTCCCTTTGATGCGGAGGGGGGCGTGGGAGGGCCGGGGTTGGAACCGGCTGGCTCCTGAGGCCCCCCCCCCCACCTCCGGTCTCTTCGGGGATCCTCGCCACGCTCTGGCGAGGGATTCCAAATTCGGGTTTGGGCCACACCAGGGTAATGCTACGGGGCCATTGCAAACTTTACGGACTTGTTGAAATAATTTCGGCGTTCATTTTTGATATACTACATAAAATGCGGCACTCTTCGGCCGTATTAAAGGAATATTGGGCAATTATGTCAACGATAAGGGCAAAGATCAGAGAGTTCGGGACCAGTAGTTTAGTCCCCTCTGTATACATACCGAAGCATAACGGTGATAGAAGGCCTTGCTCATTATAAATGCTCAATAAATGTTTATCGAATGATGGATGGCTAATGTGTGTACATCTAGGTGAATGAAATTAGTAATTATATCTCACCGTTAACCTGCATTTGCTGTGAGTAGGGATCATGTCTGTTTTGCTCACCACTGAATCCCCGGCACCTAGTTAAGTGCCTAGTGCATACATAGGTGATTCTCCTTATATTGCTGAATGAATAAATCGACTTGGAACAACCCCAATAAAAATCTGGTTCTTTTGTGGTATGTGTTTTTAGTGTCATTGAGAAAGTTCCAAATGGTATGCAGCTTCTATTTTTAAAGTCTTATCTACTTAAATCTTGTCCTCTTTCTTCCTCACGGCATTTTCCAGGAGTTTTATTAATTCATCCTTTTTTTCCACTTTACCCCTACCACCTTTTTCTTCTTTTTTTTCCCCCCTCACAGCATATTTTAGAAACTTTTAATCATTCCATTTCAAACTGTTCAAAAGACTGAACTGTTCTTCTCTTTGTTTATAGTCTCTCTGATACATTTTTTATTTTCTATGTTTTTTGTTTTTTGGGTTTTTTTTATCTGTAGGGTAAAATTGCAGGGAACCCTGTAGGTGGAACTGCAAGGTTTAGGTGCAATGTATCGAATATGGTTTGATAGTAACACCTTTTCTATGTCCTATAGAAAGAGTTCAGAGAAAAATGCACTCAGTGTGCTGCTGTCTCTTGGGGTCTTACTGATGAAGGCAAATATTATTGCACTTCTTGCCACAACGTTACAGAGGTAAGTAACATATCAGGTATGAATCTATTAATGTTTTAAAAATTACGGTTTTAGCCTGATATGTGGCATAGTTCCCAAATAATCCATTTTTGTCACTCCTGCAATTCCCAAATTCCAAGAATGTAAGTGGTCCTCAAGTGCTTACACATGAGCTAGGGAATGAATAAATTAGATTTAGGATGGGTTTTTTAAATGATGTTGGGCCTTATTTGTAAATACTTTCATGATTCAAACTGTGTAGTATAAGGGAAAATAATTAAAATTGTACTTAGAAGGTGATACATTTCTTTTTATTAGTTAATACTCATGTAAGAGTTTTTAACATGTTGTGGTAGATTAGAGGTTTGGAAGATGGAATGTAAGAAAGATTGAGGACTATTAGGAATATTGGAAATATGCTTCATTATCATTTTATCTTTGTACAGTACCTTAGAGATTACAAAGTGTTTTCTTTTTTTTTTTTAAAGATTTTATTTTATTTATTTGACAGAAATAGAGATAGCCAGCGAGAGAGGGAACACAAGCAGGGGGAGTGGGAGAGGAAGAAGCAGGCTCACAGTGGAGGAGCCTGATGTGGGGCTCGATCCCACAATGCCGGGATCACGCCCTGAGCCGAAGGCAGACGCTCAATGACTGCGCCACCCAGGCGCCCCACAAAGTGTTTTCTTATCCATTATTTCATTTTCTCCTCATAACCATTGTGAGATATACTATTATGCCTATCCCTCAATAGGGCAAGTAGGGCTCACGAGTTGAGAGAGCTTGCCAAAGTCACACAACTACAAAGTGTGAGCCAGAACGTGAACCTGAGTCTTCTGACTACTGTGGTCATTTTACCGCATCACACCTGCCTCTTACACTAGAGATTGTCATATTGTCTTATGTGTAACCTTGGTAAATAAGGCCCCGTTCACATGGGGAGTGCTAGGTTCTATTCCAGTTATCACACATTCAGGACAATATAACCAAAATAATCACGGCTGTGGACAGTCTGCTACTGGACAGGCTGAACATGCTAGGACTCCTCTCTGGAAAAAGATTTGCTCAAAGTCTGCAAAGCCAGGAAGGTACAAGTATTACATTTACCATATAGACTTAAGAAAGGCAAATTTGGGACAGATGAAAGTAACCACGTAGACTTCTGCTTTTGGCCAAGATGGAGTAACAGGAATCAGATTTACCCTCCTACCTTAAACAGCTAAAAACTTGGGCAAAATATATAAAACAACTAAAAAAAACCTTTCCTTTGAGGAAAGTGGCTAATTTACCTTGTTGTTCACACAGAGCTTTTCTTGAAACAATCCTTGTTCTTCAGGATGCAGCCGAAGTTCTTATTCCTGCCTCCCACTTAAGTCACACAGAATATTAAAAAAATGCTAGCTCAGTGAAATTTTGTGGGTGGTGGATGTTTCATTATCTTGATTATGGTGATAGTTTCGTAAAGATGTGTATATATATATATATATATATATATTGTATATATGTATAGATACACACATGAATATGTATACACATCAACTCGTACACTTTATTTTTTTTAAAGATTTTATTTATTTATTTGAGAGAGAGAGAGAATGCATACACGCAAGAGTGAGAGAGCATGGTCGGGGGGGGCAGAGGGAAAGGCAGAAGCAGACTCCCTGCTGAGCAGGAAACCCGATGCTCGATCCCAGGACCCTGGAACCATGACCTGAGCCAAAGGCAAATGGTTAAGCAGCTGAGCCACCCAGGTGCCCCTACACTTTTTTTTTTTAATATTTACTTATTTATTTTAGGGAGCGAAGGAGAGAGCCTGCGTGAGCATGGGTGGGGGGAGGGGCAGAGGGAGAAAATCTCAGGCAGACTCCTCGCTGAGCGTGGATCTGACTTGTGGCTCAATCCCATGACCCTGAGATCACGACCTGAGCCGAAATCAAGAACCAGACCTCAACTGACTGAGCCACCCAGGTGCCCCAGCGTGTGCACTTTAAACGTGTACAGTTTGATCTTCTCTGCTTTGATGCATGTGGGGCACTAGCAGTTTTACCCAGGATTGTTTTCGCAGCAGCAGTGCAAATGTAAACACAGCGAAGGATGATGTGTCTAATTGGACTAATTGCCATTAGTAGATGAAGTCAGCATGCTATTTTTGTGGAAATTAAACTACATTAACTAATTGCCTCTTTTATTTCTGTCTTTGGTAATGTTCCTATTTGATTCTGTCTGATAAAATCTGCAGTCATTTTAACTTGAAAGATCCTAATACCACTACACTACCTAGTTCCACATTTGAAAGACAACCTGTATAGAGTAACTTGTCAAGAATGTGGCATTCTTTCCTTTTTTTAAGATTTATGTATTTATTTGAGAGAGAGAGAGAATGAGAGCAGGGGGAGGGGCAGAGGAAGATAATTTCCAGCAGACTCTGAGCTGAGTGCAGAGCCTGGTGCTGGGCTTGATCTCACGATCCCGAGATCATGACCTGAGCTGAAACCAAGACTCCGATGCTTAAGCGACTATGCTATCCAGGTGCCCCAAGAATGTGGCATTCCTGAAGGTGGGCAGCATCTGCATATAGGGCAAGAACCTAACTCAGCGCATTCCATATGACAGGCGGAGCTGTGTATTATACAACTTCAGTGGTTATTCTTGGCTTTATGGTACCTTAGGCGTGTTCTTCATGTAGGATATGATGTGATCCTTGCTGCCTGGAGTGTGTGCTGTAGTGTGGCAAGATCCATATCCAGTAGGTGGAGGATGGCCAATGAGATGTAGTCTAGCTATGAAGAGTAGAGGTCATGGTGCAACTTTCCCTATATTTCTGCGCCCTCATGCCCTCCGGCTCTTACCCTATTTGTAATTCTTAAGCTGTGGATACTCTCTATAATCTGGAAAAAAGCCTTCTGAATTAGTAAAAGAATGAGAATGTTACGTTGGTGTATTTTAAACAGGAAAACTTTTTTCAGGTCTTAAATCTGGCCCATATAGACAATAGATGTTCTTGTAGGTATTTCATATACGTGTAGGCTAAAATTGCATGAGTTCAGTAGATTTTTATAACATCAGATTTATTGTAGAAAATCTATAAATTATGAAGGTAAAAGCTAAAATCACCAGGAATCTTGGAGCGCCTGGGTGGCTCAGTTGGTTAAGCGGCTGCCTTCGGCTTAGGTCATGAGCCCAGGGTCCTGGGATCAAGTTCTGTGTCCAGCTCCCTGCTCAGCGGGGAGTCCCCTCCCTCTCCCTTTGCCGCTCCCCCTGCTTGTTTTTTCTCTCTCTTTCTGTCAAATAAATAAAATCTTTAAAAAAATAATAAAGGTGAAATCAACAGTTATCTTAATATATGACATTTTAATCACTTCCTTTTAGACACTTTTTTTTTTCTATGTATGGAAGGGAAAGGGGATGTGGGTGAGCACTTTTGAATCTTCTGTCTTGATTAAATATTTTCCTGTGTTATTCTAAGCATTTGGGGACAGTTTTATTGCCTGTATAAATATCCCACAATATAACCATTCAGTAACTTAATTAACTATAGATCCAGTTTTAGATATTTAGCTTTTTCTAGCTTTTTGTTATTTCTCATTTCATGGAGTTCAGATTTTAAGCCTTATTTATCCCTGCCTACTCTTTATACATTGTACCTGTCTTTGTAGGGTAACTGCTTTGGTATGTATTCTGATGTGTCTTATGTTTTCAGTGTGGCTAACCCAGTCCACCAGAATGGCTTCAAATGTGGTTTCTGTGACTAGAGGAAATACATTTCCCAAATCCTATCGTTAAAGATGTTTCTTTTACTCTTAATGAAGGCTGAAGATAAACTTCATTCCAATCTCTAAGTTTAGAGAAATATATAAATGCTGCCTGTTGGTTAAAAACCTTCACTTCTCTTCCCTCGTTAAGACTTAATTCTTTTATTTTGGTTGTGAGAGAGGCAGAATCTTAGGGACCAGCCCTTGGGAGCACTTGGAGTTGAAGATAATGGGATGAATTAATACTATTTAGTCATCCTAAAATTGTGTAGGTTTGATTAAAAATAAAAAGTAGTACTTTTATAATTTCAGAAATGAAAACTTACTCAAATATATAGAAAAGCAGGATGAAATGAATCTGTATGTAGTATAGTCATTGCTGGTTACAATAAATACAGTTGTCTTAATTCCGGAGTGTGTTTGGATGGAGGAAAAAGGGAACAAATTAGATTTTAGCATTAAGTTTCATTTGAAAAAATTAGAAAGTGACTTAAAATAAAAGTTTATTCATTTGCCAGACTTTGATTTAGTGTTTACTGTGTTCCAGGTACTGTTTTGAGTAATGAAAAATTTCGAATGAAAAAGCAAC
>NC_048221.1:137567778-137572858 GCF_002007445.2 Ailuropoda melanoleuca | reverse complement strand
GGGAGGGGCAGAGGAAGATAATTTCCAGCAGACTCTGAGCTGAGTGCAGAGCCTGGTGCTGGGCTTGATCTCACGATCCCGAGATCATGACCTGAGCTGAAACCAAGACTCCGATGCTTAAGCGACTATGCTATCCAGGTGCCCCAAGAATGTGGCATTCCTGAAGGTGGGCAGCATCTGCATATAGGGCAAGAACCTAACTCAGCGCATTCCATATGACAGGCGGAGCTGTGTATTATACAACTTCAGTGGTTATTCTTGGCTTTATGGTACCTTAGGCGTGTTCTTCATGTAGGATATGATGTGATCCTTGCTGCCTGGAGTGTGTGCTGTAGTGTGGCAAGATCCATATCCAGTAGGTGGAGGATGGCCAATGAGATGTAGTCTAGCTATGAAGAGTAGAGGTCATGGTGCAACTTTCCCTATATTTCTGCGCCCTCATGCCCTCCGGCTCTTACCCTATTTGTAATTCTTAAGCTGTGGATACTCTCTATAATCTGGAAAAAAGCCTTCTGAATTAGTAAAAGAATGAGAATGTTACGTTGGTGTATTTTAAACAGGAAAACTTTTTTCAGGTCTTAAATCTGGCCCATATAGACAATAGATGTTCTTGTAGGTATTTCATATACGTGTAGGCTAAAATTGCATGAGTTCAGTAGATTTTTATAACATCAGATTTATTGTAGAAAATCTATAAATTATGAAGGTAAAAGCTAAAATCACCAGGAATCTTGGAGCGCCTGGGTGGCTCAGTTGGTTAAGCGGCTGCCTTCGGCTTAGGTCATGAGCCCAGGGTCCTGGGATCAAGTTCTGTGTCCAGCTCCCTGCTCAGCGGGGAGTCCCCTCCCTCTCCCTTTGCCGCTCCCCCTGCTTGTTTTTTCTCTCTCTTTCTGTCAAATAAATAAAATCTTTAAAAAAATAATAAAGGTGAAATCAACAGTTATCTTAATATATGACATTTTAATCACTTCCTTTTAGACACTTTTTTTTTTCTATGTATGGAAGGGAAAGGGGATGTGGGTGAGCACTTTTGAATCTTCTGTCTTGATTAAATATTTTCCTTGTGTTATTCTAAGCATTTGGGGACAGTTTTATTGCCTGTATAAATATCCCACAATATAACCATTCAGTAACTTAATTAACTATAGATCCAGTTTTAGATATTTAGCTTTTTCTAGCTTTTTGTTATTTCTCATTTCATGGAGTTCAGATTTTAAGCCTTATTTATCCCTGCCTACTCTTTATACATTGTACCTGTCTTTGTAGGGTAACTGCTTTGGTATGTATTCTGATGTGTCTTATGTTTTCAGTGTGGCTAACCCAGTCCACCAGAATGGCTTCAAATGTGGTTTCTGTGACTAGAGGAAATACATTTCCCAAATCCTATCGTTAAAGATGTTTCTTTTACTCTTAATGAAGGCTGAAGATAAACTTCATTCCAATCTCTAAGTTTAGAGAAATATATAAATGCTGCCTGTTGGTTAAAAACCTTCACTTCTCTTCCCTCGTTAAGACTTAATTCTTTTATTTTGGTTGTGAGAGAGGCAGAATCTTAGGGACCAGCCCTTGGGAGCACTTGGAGTTGAAGATAATGGGATGAATTAATACTATTTAGTCATCCTAAAATTGTGTAGGTTTGATTAAAAATAAAAAGTAGTACTTTTATAATTTCAGAAATGAAAACTTACTCAAATATATAGAAAAGCAGGATGAAATGAATCTGTATGTAGTATAGTCATTGCTGGTTACAATAAATACAGTTGTCTTAATTCCGGAGTGTGTTTGGATGGAGGAAAAAGGGAACAAATTAGATTTTAACATTAAGTTTCATTTGAAAAAATTAGAAAGTGACTTAAAATAAAAGTTTATTCATTTGCCAGACTTTGATTTAGTGTTTACTGTGTTCCAGGTACTGTTTTGAGTAATGAAAAATTTCGAATGAAAAAGCAACGTAAAGGTTAACCAAAATGTTACAGTTGATATAATTTCCCCAAAATGTTACTGTCCTTGGTTCTGGCACTCACAGTTTGGGTCATTATACTTCCCAGAGTGTGCTTGGAAATACCTTTTGGGAGATGTAATACTATCTAAAACTATCTTTTTAATGTTCTGTCTGTCTCCTGCAGAGATCTAAGGAAGTCATAAACACTGGGGCTATTCCTAATGCTAAAATACAAGCCATCAACCGGGGACTTAAAAGAAAAAGAAAACTTGGTAAGCCCTTTCTTCATATGTGCTTAGGGATATGCAATGGAATTTTAAATAGATTCTCGAGAGGTTGCCAGAGTTGTAAACAGGTCATCCAAAGTGGAATTAAAGTGGGTGATTGTTGATAGTAAAATTGGAAGTAAATATCTTTAAGCATATCCTGTTTTTATCCTGCTTATGGTTGTGAGTTGCTTTTTCAGTGGAGCAACTATTATGCAAAAAATCATAATGGAGTGTATTCCTTCTTATCTGTTGGCATATGTTTCTCCATTCTATGTCATCTATTCAGAATATGATTTTCTGTGCTTTTAAAGAAAAATGCTTACTTTCTGAAATGATAGTATGGAATTGTCAGGTTAGGCAAGTTCAACATGATGTTCAACTTTTAGACATCCATTTTTCTCATGAATTTTGAACACACCCTTTTAAAATTTTCCTTTTAAAATAGGAAAATTATTTTCCTTAAAATAATCTCAGCATGGGTGTGCTCTGAAAGGTAATCTACTTCATTAATCCAGTGAGTACATATAACTAACCATTATTGAGAAGAATCTGAGGTAAAGTCTAACTGATGTTTTTTATTTCTGTGACTACCTAGGGCCAGTTTCTCCAGTTTGAAACCAGGTTAATGATAGCGGTGGATTCTTGTCGGTGAGGTAGCTTTAAGGACGCACACACATGAAATATAGATACATAAGTGTTAGTGAAATATCTCTATGAAATACATTGATATTCTTAGGTGAATAACAGAGAGAATGCCTAAATGCCAACTTGTGTTTCTGTTTAACCTTAATAGTGACTATCTTTATTAGGCTAGAAGCTGGTTACTGTTTAACTAAATTTTGTTGGAGTAAAACTTGATTAATTTGGTTTTGACTTAAGTAACTAAAATGTATACTTTCAACTTCAATTGCCGCAGGAAATTTAGATGCTTCAAATTAGCTGTCAAATGTCTTATATTCAACTTCTTTGACCCTGCATAGTTTCTTCATCTGTAAAATGAGAATGTAATACCATTTGCTATGTAAAATGAGAATGTAATACCATTTGTTATGTAAAATAGAAACTCAGAATTTAAAATTAAGACTTTACCGTTGGTAAGAGCAGTGTTCTGGAAGAAGGGTGCACACGGTAGAGTTTGAAGAGTTTAATCTTGCTCAACTTCAGAGTGCATCAGAATTAGAGGCTTTCTTTTTTACTCCTATACAACCCAAGAAATGGAGGTGGTCAGTCAGCAGGGTGAGTAGTAGGAGTCCTGTGACATTCTGCAGGGGAGGGGGAGCTTGGGTCCTAGTAACAGACTTCATAAGCTAAGTGTAAAAGGTGCTGATACCATGTTTTTCAAAGAGTTGTAATATTTATCCAGTAGGGAGGAGTAAGACATTAGGCTCTTAGCAGATTTTAATATTTTCTTTACCTTCTAGTTCTCTTTAAACATGTAGCTCTGTCTGTGGTGGTGGCACATTTCTTCACAATCTTTTAGGGTTATTTTGAGGATTAAAGAAAATAACCTATTTAAAATACCTAGTACATACCTGATGCCTAGGCAGAGCTCAGTAAGTATTAGTTGCCTTGCTTCTAATGTCTCCCTGTAACCTGGAACTATTTCCAGAGAAACAGAATGCCATCGAACAAGTTTATTTTCTCCGAATGTTCTAATTTCTCCTTCCTGCACTCCTGGACCATCACATCTTGGCTTTTGTTCATTCATTCTCCAAATACTCATTGTTCGCTTTCTTTGTGAGCTGGAACAAAGGAGGGGAGAAGCAGAGGCTGAGTATTGAGCATTCTTTCCTTTAGGATTCTGCTGGGTATTGTCCAGTACAATAGATTTCATTGTTCAGTACCTACTTTTAAAAGTTCCTTCCTTTTTTAACATGGTGACTATTCACTTTTCTGCCCTTTACATTGATATTTCAGAAAAAATTGTAGATAAAGTATTTAAAATCTGAAAAATTATAAAAATGGGGTGTAGCTTTAGCATTTGTGTACATATTTGCTGGATTGGAAGCAGGAGAGTATGAGGATGGAAACCCTATACAGGAATACAAACAATTCCAGCTGTAATGTGTAAAACACAGTTGTAACTCTCTAGTAGCATGTAGTAAATAGGAGTGCAAATGTCTGAACCATGTTATTTGTCATTTAGAAAAAGGCTGGGATTGGTATGTGTGTGAAGGTTTTCAGCAGATACTTTATCAACAAGCAGAGGCCTTAAAGACCCTTGGAGTAGGCCCAGAATTAAAGGTAAGTCCATTTGTGTCTAGATGGTAGCCTTATATTGTGTTTGAAGAACGTTAAGATTTGGAGTGAAACTAAGGAGAAAAGTAGTGATGACACTAGGGCTCCTGGAACAATCATTTTTTCTGATGTTTTTGCTTTAATTCTTTTATTAGACCGATAATTCCCAGAGTGTGTTCTACAGGGTATGAATAAGCAATACAACCAAAAGAAAATAAAAAAGGTTTTTAATCTTCAGATATTTGGGAAACATTGTATTAAATAAAGTAAAACAAATAACTTTGCAGACTTTTGGTGTCTTATGTGTTAATGTGCTTGTTTGATTTCCAAGGGGATGTGGTATTGCAGTATTCACAATTTGAGAACAAAATCCTTTAGTGTGTGTATATGTATGTAGCATTGATCAGGACTTGAGTTCCAGAATGCGCTTTGGGGAGTGATACATTAAACCAGTGGTTCTCAACCTTGAAAGTGTACCAGAATCACCTGAAAGGCTGGTTAAAACACAGATTACTCAACCTCATTCTAGAGTTTCTAATTCAGGAGGTCTGGAGTAGGGCATTTCTTTTTTTTTTTTTTTAAATGTTTTTTTTTTTTTTTTTTAAAATTTTTTTTTTTTTTTTTTTTAAAG
>NC_048221.1:137553774-137567280 GCF_002007445.2 Ailuropoda melanoleuca | reverse complement strand
TTTTTTTAAAGATTTTATTTATTTATTCGACAGAGATAGAGACAGCCAGCGAGAATGGGAGCACAAGCAGGGGGAGTGGGAGAGGAAGAAGCAGGCTCGCTATAGCAGAGGAGCCTGATGTGGGGCTCGATCCCACAACGCCGGGATCACGCCCTGAGCCGAAGGCAGACGCTTAACCGCTGTGCCACCCAGGCGCCCCTGGAGTAGGGCATTTCTAACAAGTTCCCAGGTGACACTGATGCTGCTGGTCCAGGGACTGCACTTGGACTTTGCTGCCCCTCCAGAGCACCGCAGTATCCCTGCTGTTGTGTGAACTTCATCCTTCTTCCTCTGGTTGAAGCCATTTCAGGACTTCTTTAAAAAGCCAGTTATTGAGCAGCAAGTGGTTCTCGTACACCTGCTTTGTGCCTGTTATTGGAAACCAGGTGCTAAGGGATCCAGCCTAGCTGGAGAGAGGGTTTTATGCAGATGTGGAATGAGTAAACATGAAATGATAGGACGATGTGCTTATAAGTAACATTAAGGGCAAAAAGAGAAGGTAGAAAGATCAATGTGGACTGAAGTCACCAAGGAAAGATTTGTAAAGGAGACTTTGCTGTTCAAACCAGTGTTTAGGGCAAGCCAGCAAGAATGCCCTCTAGATTGATGCATGGCCTAAGAGGACTCTGGGCCTACCCTGAAAAGTATTATAGGAATTAAAAATACAAAAACATGAGAGACCAGATGGCACCCGTGGTGGTAGTCTGGGGGTTTGTGAATCTGGTTTCTTTCAAGTCATCCTATGTTATAAATGCTTTGTAATTTATAGTTTCATATGGTTATACCAAATAACTATGGTAGGGTTTACTCCCATATAGTTTTCTACCCACTTCATCAGGGTATGAAAACAGTTTATCTGAAATTAGCCAATGAACATAACTGTTTAGACCTGACCATTTAAATGGCACAGAAATGGCATTATACTAAGAACACAGCCTCTGGAATAAAAACTGACTCCAAATCCTGTTCATGGATTTTCTACTTATTGACTGGATCATTTTGGCCGATTTATTGTTTCTTTAGTGGTAAAATGGAGATAGTAGCTATCTTGCAGTGTTGTATTAGAGCTAATGGATGCCTCATACCTAGTAGGTGATGATTAAATAGAAAAGTTATTTTGTTTTCTTACCTTATTTTACTTCTACTTGGACCCAATAGCAGCTTTGCCTCTAACTAGAGGTGTGGTCATATATAAGTTGCTTGCTTTCTCTCATTCTTAATATACTAAACTTGCAAAAGGAAGGGATTCTGTGGATTAGTCTCTTCTTTAAAAATCTAAGATTATGAAGAATTTATTCAGTGTTTCCCATATACCTGATTTTGTGATGCTAATTCTTAAGAAAAGTAGGTAAAAAAGGTAAGAATACATTTAGATGGAGGGAATATATAAAGTACAAGTTTATAGATATGCGAGTGTATTCGTCACAACCTGAATCAACACTCATTTCCCTTCTACCTTAGAATGAAGTTTTACATAATTTTTGGAAGCGCTACCTTCAGAAGAGCAAGCAGGCATATTGTAAAAACCCAATTTATACCCGTGGAAGAAAAGCTACGGTAAGTCACAAGTCTGAGAAGCACGATGAAAAGCCATTTCTAGTGTGAAGTAAAGATGAAGACAGGTTCAACCTCACCTGGATTTATGATGCTTGTCAGAGAATTGCCAGTGAAGAGGTTTCTCTTGTAGTCCAGAAAGACAGGATCACTGATCTAGACATTGGAATCAATTTTGACTTCTTATGTACATAGTTGAAACCAATTTGTAGTTAACTTCTAAATAGAAGCTTAAGGAATTTTTATTAATTGTATTATTTAAAAAAAATTTTTTTTTAATTCTTTTTTTTTTTTAAGATTTTATTTATTTATTCGACAGAGGTAGAGACAGCCAGCGAGAGAGGGAACACAAGCAGGGGGAGTGGGAGAGGAAGAAGCAGGCTCATAGCGGAGGAGCCTGATGTGGGGCTCGATCCCATAATGCCGGGATCACGCCCTGAGCCGAAGGCAGACGCTTAACCGCTGTGCCACCCAGGCGCCCCTAAAAAAAAATTTTTTTTTTTGCATGTTTTTTCTTTTGCTTGGAATACCCCCTTACCTTACCTGGCATTTCATGATTCAGCTCAGTTATCTCTACTCAGCAGTCTTTATGTGAAGAAAAATAGTCTGGATGCCTCACCACCCTCTTCCATATCCCTCAGAGCATTTATATTTTTAGTTTGCTTTTACCTGCTTTAAGAATGTACCATGGGACATTTTATTTGGGGTAGAGGAAGATTCCACCACTGAGAAAGTTTGATAAACTGTGGTATGTTTGATGTGTGGTACTTATTCTCCAGGGCTGGGAAGAGATTCTGAATCTGTTTGACACACATTTTTTAAGAGCTTGGAGACTTGGCCCAGTGTTTCGTTGTTTGGTTGGGGTTGCCTAGGTTCCACATGGAGAGTTGAGTGATCCAGGACTGAGAAGCCCACGTCTGAGTGAAAGGAATAGGTCCTGAGAACGAGAAGTTTAGAGGCGCTAAGCCGTGTGAGAGACAACGATGAACGGGGGACTGACCTAAGCAATTAGTGTAGGAAACTTCCTTTTTGAATCTGGGACAGTGGATTTAAATAAACTCAAGAGGAATAACTTGAATTTACTAGAACAGACAATTTTATAATGATAGAGTTATGAAACATTGTCCTCTCTTGATTCAGGCAGCAGGTGCTTCTCAAGAAAAACAAAAGATGCTAAGGTGACACTTTGAAAGAGAAAAGAAAAGAACAGAAAAGAGCCATCCAGGCTATTAAGAATCTGATCTTGGGGCACCTAGGGGGCTCAGTTGGTTAAGCATCTGCCTTTGCCTCAGGTCATGATCCCGGGGTCCTGGGATTAAGCCCTATGTCAGGCTCCGTGCTCAGCAGGGAGTCTGCTTCTCCCTCTGCCCCTGCCCCCCCTTGCACACACATACACACACACACACTCTCTCTCTCAAATAAATAAATAAAATCTTTTAAAAAAATCTGATCTTTAGAATTACTTAGCTAAGGTATTAGTTGGTTATATTTGTACACTGTGGGTTTGCCTAGCACATAGAAATTTTGAATCAGAACCTGGAATTCTTTCTGACATGTTAACATTTTTAGGTTAACATTTTAAGGTATTTAAAAAGGTTTTGTTTACTTGAATAAACACCTGTCTAAAGTAGTATTAGCATCACACTGAAATCTTCTTGATGAATAAATAAGCAGTAAGCAAAATTTTAACCTAACGTACAAATTGGTAATACAGTGTTTATTGAAGAGTACAGCTATGTTGAATATACTCTATTTTGAAAGGAAAAAGGAACAAGTACTTTTAAGTCAGAAGCTTAGTCTTTGGGGTGCCTGGATGGCTCAGTTGGTTAAGCGTCTGCTTTTGGCTCGGGTCATGATACCAGGGTCCTGAGATGGAGACCTGCATCAGGTTCTCTGTTCTGCGGGGAGCCTGCTTCTCCCTCTCCCTCTGCCTGCCACTCTCCCTGCTTGTGCTCCCATTCTCTCTCTTTTTTTCTGTCAAATAAATAAATAAATCTTAAAAAAAAAAAAAAAAGAAGCTTTGTCTTCTCCAGTATGCTGTTGGCACCAAAAGAGACACATCAGTGGAACAGAATAGAGAATCCAGAAATGGACCCTCAACTCTGTGGTCGACTAATCTTCGACAAAGCAGGAAAGAACATCCAATGGAAAAAAGACAGTCTCTTCAACAGGTGTTGGGAAAATTGGACAGCCACATGAAGAAAAATGAAACTAGACCATTTTCTTTCACCATACACAAAAATAGACTCAAAATGGATGAAAGACCTAAATGTGAGACAGGAATCCATTAAAATCGTAGAGGAGAACATAGCAACCTCTGTGATCGGTTGCAGCAACTTCTAGCTAAACATGTCTCCAAAGGCAGGACTTCAGCAAGATAAAAAAACTTTTGCACAGCAAAGGAAACAGTCAATAAAACCAAAAGACAACTGACAGGATGGGAGAAGATACTTGCAGATGTCTTATCAGGTAAAGGGCTAGTATCCAAAATCTATAAAGAACTTATCGAACTCAAGACCCAAAGAATAAATAATCCAATCAAAAAATGGGGAGAAGACATGAAAAGACATTTCTCCAAAGAAGACATACAAATGGCCAAGACACATGAAAAAATGCTCAACATCACTTGGCATCAGGGAAATTCAGATCAAAACCACAATGAGATACCACTTCACACTGTTCAGAATGGCTAAAAGTAACAAGTTAGGAAACAACAGATGTTGGCGAGGATGTAGGGAAAGGGGAACCCTCTTACACTGTTGGTGGGAATGCAAGCTGGTGCAGCCACTCTGGAAAACAGTATGGAGCTTCCTCAAAAAGTTGAAAATAGAGCTACCCTATGACTCAGCAATTGCACTACTAGGGATTTACCCCAAAGACACGAATGTAGTGATCTGAAGGAACACCTGCACCCCAATGTTTATAGCAGCAATGTCCACAATAGCCAAACTATGCAAAGAGCCCAGATGTCCATTGACAGATGAATGGATAAAGAAGATGTGGTATAGATATACAACGGAGTGTTACTCAGCCATCAAAAAAAATGAAATCTTGCCATTTGCAATGACATGGATGGAACTAGAGGGTATTATGCTAAGTGAAATAAACCAATCAGAGAAAGAGAATTATCATATGATCTCATGTGGAATTTAAGAAACAAAACGGAGGATCATAGGGGAAGGGAGGGAAAAATAAAACAATATGAAATCAGAAAGGGAGACAAACCATAAGAGACTCTTAACTATAGGGAACAAACTGAGGGTTGCTGGAGGGGAGGGGGCTAGAGGGATGGGGTAACTGGGCGATGGACATTAAGGAGGGCACGGGATGTAATGAGCGCTGGGTATTATGTAAGACTGATGAATCACTGAACTCTACCTTTGAAACTAATACACTATATGTTAATTGAATATAAATTTTTTTAAAAGAATTTAAAAAAAAAGCTTAGTCTTCTCAAATATTCAGTAATTTCTTCATGCTTTGAATGTGACTGCAGCAAGAATAGTAAGAGGCCTGTATCTGAATCCTGGCTCCACTACTGTGACTTGTGTGATCTTGGGTGAGATAAATTACTTAAAACTTCCAGAAAAAATGAACAAGCAATTATTATAAATCAGGGTAGGATAAGGGAGATAGAAAATGGGGTGGCAGGAAAGGGTACTATTTGTGGTGTGATCAGGGAAGGCCTCCCCTCCCTGATGAGGAATCTTAGGTGACAGTAAGCCATAAGGATATCCAGGGGAAGAAATGCAGAATTTCAGGCCTCACCCAGACCAACTGAATCAGAATCTGCATTTTAACACAGTTCCTAGCTGCTTCCTGTGCACACTAAAGTTTGAGAAGCCCTCTTCCAGATGAGACATGGTGGTGGCTGCGACAAGGTGGTAGCAATGGAAGTGGTAATTGCTAGGATTCTAGATGAACTTTGGATGGGGTCATCAGAATTTCCTGATGGTTTGGAAGTAGGGTGTGAGAGAAAGAGAGGAGTCATCAAGGATGACTTAAGTTTGGGGCCTGATACACAGGTAGAACGTGAAGATCTATAGTTCGGTTTTGGACATGTTAAATTTGAGACAGCTATTAGCCATCTAAGAGCAACTTACAAGTACTCAGATTTACAGGTCTTCAATTCAGGAGAGGACTGTGTTAGAGATAAAAATTTGGATGTTGTTAATGTACATTATAATCATCAAATCTTAATGTCATTGTTTGGAAGATGCACCATTATTTTAAATATCTCCAAGAAAGAAAATAATGTTGCAGATGAAACCGTGACATACCATTGGTTGCAAGATACACCCTGATGTCAGGGATACTAAAATATGGGGAAGTGGCAGTGCATTTTAGAGTTGAAAACAGCAAAGTAGGTAGTGTTTAAAACCACAAGACCAGATGACATCACTGAGGAGTGAAGACAGAGAAGGGGACCAAGGACTGAGCTCTGTGCCACTCCAGGGTGAAGATGTCTGGGGTAAGAGCAGAGCCTGCAAAGAAGTCTGAGGAGCACCTGGTAAATTAGGAGGAAGCCTAGAGAGTGAGGGGGCATTCTCTAATCCAAGGAGCAAAATGTTTCGAGAAGAGGGGAGTGATCAACTGGGAAATGCTGCTGCCCAGTCAGGAAGGAAAAGAGCTAAAAATGGATGAGTGGAGCAGCAGAGTCGCAAGTTTGGTTAGAATGAGGTATAGGATAGACCAGGAAGAGAGAAATTGGAGACTGCAAGTCTGGATAACTCCTCCACGGCATTTTGCTGCAAAGAAGTACAGAGAAATTATATCGTAGCTGGAGTCAAGGAGGGTTTTGTTTTTTTTTTTAAGTGGGATAAATGATAGCATATTTGTGTGTTGATAGGAATGATACAGGAGAGAAGAAATTCTCAATGGAGAGAGGGAAAATAGAAATGAGGGATAGGGGGCGCCTGGGTGGCACAGCGGTTAAGCGTCTGCCTTAGGCTCAGGGCGTGATCCCAGCATTATGGGATTGAGCCCCACATCAGGCTCCTCTGCTATGAGCCTGCTTCTTCCTCTCCCACTCCCCCTGCTTGTGTTCCCTCTCTCGCTGGCTGTCTCTGTCTCTGTCAAATAAATAAATAAAATCTTTAAAAAAAAAAAAAGAAAAGAAATGAGGGATAATCTTTAAGTAGAAAAGATGGGATTGGGTGCCCAGAGGGAGAAACTGGCTTTTTTTCTTTGTAAGGTTTTATTTATTTACTTGAGAGAGAGAGAGAGAAGGCGCACACAACTGGTGGGGAGGGGCAGAGGGAGAAGGAGAAGCAGGCTCTCCACTGAGCAGGGAGCCCAGTGCGGAGCTTGATCCCAGGATGCTGGGATCATGACCTGAGCCAAAGGCAGATGCTTAACTGACTGACCTACCCAGGTGCCCCAAAACTGGCTTTTTAGATGGCAGCTTTGTCCACCAGAACAATCAGACAGAAAGTAGAGTACGTGGTCAAGTTCCTGGCAGATGGTTGCCTGCGTAAGCTTGTGGACATTTTCTTCTGTGATTGCTTCAATTTTCTCAACGAGTCTATGCTTGTTTGCCAGTTTTATGGTGTACCTTGTCTCATATGCTTACCTGTAGAGAGGGGAAGTACTTGAAAGATGACACATGCATCTCATCCCTGATGTTTTTTGGGGGTTTTTGTTTGTTTGTTTGTTTGTTTCTTTATTCTCTTGTGAGTTTCCTTAACATGAGTCTTCCCTCCTCTTGATAAGATTGAGTTTCTTGGTCTGCGTGGCTGATAGTGTGGCTTTTTAACTGTGATCAGTTTCCCCGAGGTTTTGTCAGCTAATGAGGCCCTTAGGTAACCAGTCACCTGACCTTTCTTAGGAACACTCTCACCACCATTTCAACAATACATGTGTGAAAAATTAAACAGTGGTATCAGGTAGTATATCCTTGTCAGTTAAGTATTACAAATAGTAAAGTGCCACAGGAGTTCTGGAATCGAGAACTCATCTGAAGTGTTGGTTGGAAAGACAGCATGATAGAGTAAGTAACAAATTGGAGAGAAAGAGAAGAAAGTATAGTCCAGGCAAGAGAAATGGAATTAGCAAAGATACAAAGCAGAAATTCCCAGGTAGGCTTAGTGAAGAGAAGCCAACATTGCGCAGGAGTCATTATTGATGTGTTTTATTGGTGTAGCTACTGGGCTACAAGAGAGATGTTAGATGGAGAAGGAAGCCTGATGTGTCTGTTGGCAACCTTTTTCCTTGCTCACCCTGTCTGTAGCCTTTCTCTAGGAGCGTTCCAGGAGCAGCCAGGCAACACATCGTAGAGGTAAAAGTATTTTGGTTTTAGGAACGTAGCAGATGGTTGCAGTTCTCTAGAGTAGGTTACGGTGTTTCAGATGGGCAGGACTTGGAAGCTCATGGAAATTAATTGCATTTTAAATTCCAATGTAATAATTTTATGTATGTTATTTTGCAAATAGGTATTAGAAGATAACCCAAGTCATTCAGACTGGGATAGTGAGCCTGACCTGCCGAGTGACTTCAGCTGCCCTTCTTTTGTTGAAAGTGGAACAGACTCTCAGCCTAATGGCCACACTCCGAAGCCTTTCCCCATCAGCAAAGCATCACAGTCAGGTAAAAATGAGAATCAGCCTCTCGAGAATTTTAAAGCTGGTAATGTACCTTAAAAATAGTTTAGTCCAATCTTTTCTTATTCCAAGGAAAGGAACTTGGCCTAGCAAGAAAGAATGATTTGCTAAATCATTTGGCTAGGAGAAAGGTAAATTAAATGAAATCTTAGTGCAGTTTTTGAAAAGGTACATTGTTTCCACATGAGAATTTTTGTGTGATTTTTTAAAGGAACTCAAACAGTACGTGGATCCAGAGAGAAGGAAGCTGGCTCAACAAAGATCATATATGCGTGGGCTCAGAATTTTTCAAAAAGAAGTTGCAATAGAGAGATGGTAGATCTTAGCCATATGGTCAGATAGGTCAGAGTCAAAGACGGTGTGTCCAGTTTCGAAGCATAGACTGAAGTAAAACTTGCCATATCATGTGTCATGTGTATGTGTGTGAGTTTTACTTTCTGATTTAATTCCATAATTTAAAATAGATAAGGAGTATATTTAAGGTAACAGATATAGATCTTCTCAAAGCATTTATTCATGATTTTCATTGTTTCCACACTACATTTTCTTTTTTTAAACAACGTGATGGAAAACAGACCTCAAAGAACAGACCAGGCTCTTATAGATTACTAGACTCTTGATGTGTGCTGACAGGGTTCTTTGGGAAACAGCTTCCCAACTGTCTGGTGTTAGGGATTGTGGAAATCTGGATTGTGTGGTTATATAAAATTTTCAACATGGGGCGCCTGGGTGGCACAGCAGTTAAGCGTCTGCCTTCGGCTCAGGGCGTGATCCCGGCGTTAAGGGATCGAGCCCCACATCAGGCTCCTCCGCTATGAGCCTGCTTCTTCCTCTCCCACTCCCCCTGCTTGTGTTCCCTCTCGCTGGCTGTCTCTATCTCTGTCGAATAAATAAATAAAATCTTTAAAAAAAATTTTTTTTTCAACAAAACATTTTTTGTATGGACTGCTGCTTTGCATGCCTCTTGCCCTCCAAAGAGTAAAAATTCCTTTTATCAGTATATCCGCATTACTTGCTGGACTGCACAGTGACACAGATATCAGATAAGTTACTTTCTGTGTCCAAAGAAGCAAAGAAGTTAGGATCGTAGAATAATTGGGCAGCAGTGAATCTCTGGTTCGGCTCCATGCTTTCGGGCAGGCCTGAACTCAGACTGTCCCAGACAACTAGGACTCTCAGATCATCCAAGCCTTTTAGAGCACCGGGACTGTTTACCTATGTTAAGACTTGTTTTTGTTTGTGTGTTTTTTAGTAAATGATGATCCTTAGAGCTTTATTTTAGTTTTTACATATAAAGTAACTATGGAGTTATTTCAAAACTCCAAAATACAAATAGTCACACACACACACAAAATCACCAGTTATTGTGCCATCCAAAAATAACCACTTTGCTGTGGTAGATCATTCCAGAAAGCTTCTTATTCGTGTATACAGAGAGAGAAAGGAAAGAGTTTTATTATTTGTTTTTACAAAAATGTGTGCTATTTTTTCCTTCTTTACATTTTTTAATCAAAATCCTACGTGCATGTAATTCAAAAAGATTTATAAACCTTGTTATGAAAAGATTATAATCCCTTGTTCCCCTAAATGTGCTGTTCCCGAGAGGTATTCATTTTCAGCTCTTCTGCAGCTTCCATAGCTCCATATCGTACGCTTCTAGAACTACACCTTGATTTCTGCTTTTGGACATTAGCTGTTAAATTCCCACTGTAAAAGATGAAGTCTTGGCTCTTTCACACATTCCTCACTGCCCCTTTCTCCATGTAGTCACCAGCACACAATTTGCATTTCTTTTTCTCTATCTTCCCAATATAATTAAAATTTTTTTACTAGCCCAATTTTTAGTGTGAGCCATATAGCTTACTATGATTACATTTTCTGTAGATATTTTTGTTTTCCCAGAGTTGATAATTGCCTTACTTGTATAATTTTCTATTTATTTTATTACTAACCTATAATTTATTACTAGTGTATCTCCACATCTCCTCCCAGTTCTGAAAATCTCTCGGTTTCTTAGATAGTCTACCAGTTTCATATTCTGGAAGAAGTCTTTGTGGAACTTCTGACCTACTCGAATCTACAATGATGTATCTCTAAACCTATGACCTGGCTATCTTTGGGATCTCTTTACCAACATCCTGAAGATTCTCTTACCCTTCTTTTGTTAAATTCCTTATTTCCTTGACTGTGTTTCATCTTTTCCTGGTTTACTCCCTCATTTTTGTGGTGCATCTTTTCTTATTTTACTGAGGATATTGATAGGATATTGATAATATTTCCTCTTGACTTGATTCTTTTGTTCTCTGCTTTTTGTATCAGAGAGTTTCTTCAATTGCTTATGAGCCTAATATGGCTGGTCTTCTTAAGAATGGAGATTAAAAAATTGAGTGAAAGCCTTGTACCCACTGTGAGTTTTGTCATTTGTGCTGTGCCGTGACCTAGCTGGATTATTTTCTTAGCAAGCCTCCAGCATTATCATCTTTAAATCTTTTCCCCCTGAGCTGATAGGATTTTCAAGAGAAATCTCTTTGAGTCATCTGTTTGGAGGGTGTAATCCTGGCTGTTCTAGGAACTGGGTGGGTAGAAGGCCTGAGGGGAGTGTGGGGGTTGGGGGCTGTCTCAGTACCAATATGTACACTTTCACTTAATCCTCCTGTGTTTAATAATATACCCTATTCTCAACTGTGTATATGATTGACATGCCCTATTCCAGAGACCCTTTGTTTTACTCTCTCCAGAGGAGAAACTTCCAGTTTTCTGCCCAGATTAGCGGGGGGCGAGGGGGCAGGCATTTGCTGCACAGAGTTGGGGCGGGAGTGTGTGTGTCAGACTGCTTCTCAGTCAACCTACAGGCAATCTGTTCGGTATTAGACCTACTTCACCCAATTTCCAGGATATAACCAATTCTGGAGCTTTCTTTAGAAGTCTCCAGGGGAAAGTTACATTGGGTTATGGTTTTCCCTTCTGCCAGCTTTGAATCCAGCTTTCTCAGCACTGCTAAGGCAGTAATCACCTGTACATACGCTTTCCAGCTTTTAAAATTTTGTTGCTGTTGTCTCCTCCTCCATGTTGTTTGTTCTTGAGTTTATAGCTATCTTTTAAAAATTCCTGTATAATTGTTGTAGTGGGACAGAGCAGAAGCTACTGTGTATTTTCGGTCTGCCATCTAAACTGGAAGCCTCTATATGTTGGAGAGCCTCTCTCTATAATATATATATGTATATGCCTTTATATATATATATTTTTTTTATTTTATTTATTTATTCAACAGAGATAGAGACAGCCAGCGAGAGATGGAACACAAGCAGGGGGAGTGGGAGANGTGTATATGCCTTTATATATACATATATTTTTTATTTTATTTATTTATTCAACAGAGATAGAGAAAGCCAGCGAGAGATGGAACACAAGCAGGGGGAGTGGGAGAGAAAGAAGCAGGCTCACAGCGGAAGAGCCTGATGTGGGGCTCGATCCCACCACGCCAGGGTCACGCCCTGAGCCGAAGGCAGACGCCTAACCGCTGTGCCACCCAGGCGCCCCTATATATATATTTTAACATAATACTTTATTGAAATCTGTGTCTTTATAAATTCTTTTTGAACAGTCATCCTCAAACTTTAACATCTCTCAGAATCACCTGGAAGCCTTGTTAGACCACAGATTGGTAGGCTCAATGATTTGCATCTCTAATATATTCTCAGGTGATATTAATACACCTGGTCTAGGGACTGTACTTTGAGAACCACCGACTTAAGCATTGAGTGAATTGGTATGTAGTATTCCATTGTGTAGAGTTATTTAATTAAATTTCTACTCCTGTACTTTGGTTGTTTTAAATTTGTTTCATATTATAAACAGTACTGCCACAACATGCCTTGACCTTGAATCTTTGCACGATTGATTGATTGATTTTTAAAGATTTTATTTTGTCAGAGAGAGAGGGAGAGCATAGGCAGGGGGAGTGGCAGGCAGAGGGAGAAGCAGACTCCCCGATGAGCAAAGAACCCAGCCCCAGGACCCCGGGATCATGACCTGAGCCGAAGGCAGATGCTTAACCAACTGAGCCACCCAGTCGTCCCTCTTTGCACATTTTAAAAATGTTTTCACTCTGGTGAAAATCTTGAACTGCTAGCCTCTTTGTCACCAGATATTTATTGGGTTCCTCCTTCATGCTAGAGCCTGCTTGGGGCCCTGGGGACACAGTGATGAACAAGGTAGTCTGCCTTCAAGGTGCTTAGATCTTCGTAGGAGGAACTGGACAGTAAGTGCACACATTTATTAAAAAGTTCAGTTACTGATAAATGCTATGAAGAAAGGATTTATAGGATTTGGAAAGAGGAATTTTGAGAAAAATTTTAAGAGTTTTGTCAAAGAAAGTGTGGAGTCTCTTGGGGTCATTCTTAGTCCTGCTTTCTACTTATCCTACTTCTGTCATTAAATACCAGCTATATCCTGATGACTCAGAAATTTCTATCTCTAGGTTCTCTTCTCAACTACAGATTTTTATATTCAACTGCCTACTTAACCATTTCCATTTGTACAGTTAATAGGTTCTTACACTTGACACGTGCAATTCTAAGACCTTGATTGCTTTCATCAGTCCTGCTCTTTTGCCATCTCCTTTGTCTCAGTAAATGGTATTTTCATTGTCCTGGTTGCCCAGGCCCAAACTCTCTCAGGATCACACTTGTCTTCTCTTTTTCACATTCAGTCCACCAGCAAATTCTTCTGACCCTAGCTCCAAAATACGTCCAGATTCCAACCACTTCTCACCACCGTCACTGCCGCCACTCCATTCCAAGTGCTTGTCGTCACTGCCCTGGATGGTGGTGTCCTGTGTCCATTCTTGCTCTCCTATAGCTCCATTCTTCCTACAGCAGCCAGAGAGAACTTTTTAAAGATACAAATGAAATCAGGTTGTTCCTGTGTTTCAAACTGTCCAGAAACTTCTTACGAATCCAGAATAAAATCCAAAGTACAAAACGTGATCTACAAAGTCCCGTGTAATGTGGTTTCTTTCTTGATATCTTTTATTTTTATTTATTTATTTATTTATTTTTAGACAGAAAGAGGCAGAGGGAGAGAGAGAATCTTAAGCAGATTCCATACCCAGCGCAGAGCCCACATGGGGCTCGATCTCACAACTCTGAGATCATGACCTGAGCTGAAATCAAGAGTCAGGTGCTTAACCAACTTAGCCACCCAGGTGCCCTCTTACTCTCTTTCTTATATCATTTCCTATCACTTTTTTTCATCCATGATGCTCTCACTATACTGGCTTTCTTGCTGTTCCTTTTTTTTTTTTTTTTTTTTT
>NC_048221.1:137451244-137553507 GCF_002007445.2 Ailuropoda melanoleuca | reverse complement strand
TATTTATTTTTTAAAAGATTTTATTTATTTTTTTGGACAGAGAGAGAGCCAGCGAGAGAGGGAACACAAGCAGGGGGAGTGGGAGAGGAAGAAGCAGGCTTCCAGCGGAGGAGCTCAATGTGGGGCTCGATCCCAGGACCCTGGGATCACGCCCTGAGCCGAAGGCAGACACTCAACGACTGAGCCACCCAGGCGCCCCTAAGATTTTATTTAGAGAGAGAGTGTGAGCAGGGGCAGGAGCAGAGGGAGACAGAATCTCAAACAAACTCCACACTGAGCTTGTAGCCCGATGCAGGCTGGAGTCCACGCCCATAAGACCATGACCTGAGCTGAAACCAAGAGTCAGACACTCAACTGAATGAGCCAACCAGGCACGCCCCTCCCCCCCAACCCCGCTTCCTTGCTTTTCCTTTAAGTTCACTCCTTGTGATGAACTTGGGGTTCTTCCTGAGATTCTCAAGACTTACTCTGAATTCATTCAGGTCTCTGCTCAGATGCTATCTTCCCCAAGAGGCTTCACTGACCACCCATATAAAGTAGCACCTGTCTTTTCTCTTTCCATCACTTCATATGCCCCTACATTGCTATTTTTCTGTGTAGCATTTGCTACAGTCTGTCAGTTGTAATTTTTTTCCTGTTTAGTGACTGTCTCCCTTTACTAGCATGTAAGTTCCAAGGGGTGTGAGACACTGTTCCCTGTCATTTCCCCAGACCTAGAACGGTGGCACAAAAATGAGATAAATGAATGTTGAATGAATGAACAAGGACAAGTAATATCCTATGGTTAGGGTGCCTGGAGGATGGGAGTGGGAGGAGGTGCTGCCCTCGCTAGGGTTTTGGAGAGCCTCTCAGACCCTTAAAGGGACATGTGGGTTGGGGCCTGCATCAAAGCAGTTCATACATTTTGCTTTGCTTTGTAATTGTTTATTCTTGTATTTATTTGAAAAATTGTTTCTATTCACTATAAAAATTTCAAGCAGATCACATCCCTCTTTAGAATCTCAGCCCATCCCACTCCCATAAAGAACCAAAAATTACCTTTGTGGTCAATTTCCTCTAAGCCATCATTGCTTTTTATTGCCAATTTGTTCTTTGTAAAGATTGTATCAGTTAGTTATAACTCGATTTTAAGGTATTGAAAATGCTTCTTTGGATTTTTTTGTTGTTGTTTTTCTTCTTTAGTTGTCCAAGTAGTTACTTCCACTTAAAAAAAAAAATCTCCATTTATCCCCTAAGAAACAGCTTCCATCTGTTCTGGATCTCTCGATGGAGTCGAATATTCGCTACGAAAGGAGAAGGGAATCGTGAAGATGACGATGCCAAGGACGCTTGCTTTCTGCTATCTGTCATTACTATGGCAGAGAGAGACAATTACTCTTTCAGATCTTTTGAGGTAAGCTTGACCTGTCGTATAATGATGTCTTTGCTGATTATCTGTGTGAATGAACTAGGGGACAACCTTTGGATATCTTGAATTTTACAGGGAGGCTTAAATTGAAGGAGAGACAGGAAAGATGGGGTAGCCTGAGTTCTAGTTCTGAAATGAAATCTTCTGGCTGGTAACTCATCTCCCTGGTTTCCTTTTTCATATAGTGAAATAATGGTATTTACCTTACACAGGGTGTTGGAAAATTAATTATCTAATGTTCTAAAGATGAAAAATGACACTTAAGTACCTCAGTGGTTGTATTAAGAATTTTGCATTTTTAAGAGAGAAGATGTACAGATGACCTTCATATTGGCAAATGATTGTTGGTAGCTCCGCAGCAGCTTACATTGGTGTCAGTAAGAGCTAGAATATAGGTTCTCTGTGTTTATAAGGTAAACTTAAGACAAAACTATTAGAAAAACCTGTTAGTGGGTGGTTAGTATTTACGTTTTTCAGGTAATTTACAATGTCTTATAGTTAATGAGTTAATTAGGGCATTGTGTGTAAGACTTTCTCATTAAATAGATGTGCCAAAATCATTAGTGTGTTCATATTTCTCTTGTTTTATATGTATTCTAAATAATAATGTTTGGGTTTAATCAGTGTGTAGAGTGATTTTAAGAGCACAGGTTTGGAACCAGACTCCTAGGTTTGAATCCTAGCTGTGCCACTTATATGTGACCTTGAGTAAATTATTTAATTTCTCTTTGCCTCTGTTTCATCCTTGGTGAAATGGAGCTGATAACATCTACTTCACAGAGTTGTAACTACTTCCAGTAATTACTACTGCATGAAAAGCACTCAGGACAGTGCCTAGCACATAATAAGAACGCTAGTTATTATTGTTTTGTTTTCTTCATCGTCATCATCATCATCAGTACTAGGCCCTTTGATTAAATAAAATGCCTCCAGTAAATGATGGTAGTGCCTTTGAATTTGGCCACATCAACCAAATAACAAGGCTTTTCTCAGAGGCAATTAATTCTGTGCGCAGATAGTCCATGATTCAATGAATTTTACTGTTAAGTTAAAAACCTCACCTTGCTCTATATGCCTTCATTGGGTGATCTCATCTTCTCCCAAGGCTTTAATTACCATCTATATGATGGTGACGGCACCCAAATTTATATCTGCAGCCCAGACTTGTCTAGTGAGGGTCAGACTCATATATTCACACATACAACTGCCTGTTGGACACGACTTGGGTTTCTTTATGGTATCTGAAAATCAGCATGACGAAAAGAAGTTCATCTTTCATCATCTTTCTCCTCAATCCAGCTCCTCCTCCTTCTCTTTCTCCTTGTAAATATCGCACACTCTGTTTCTTCCTATCCAGAAACTTAAGATTCATCCTTGACTCTTTCCTCTCTCCAGAGCTACAGTCAGTCATTACGTCCTGTTGGCTATACTTCCAAAACAACCCTTGAAACCATTTTTCTCCCCATTCCCTTCGTACCTTCACCTGGATTACTTAGCAACCTCCCAAGTGGGCCCTGTGCCTATAGTCTTGTGCCTCTTCTAGCCATTTTCCCTTCCAGAGCCCAGGGGTCTTACAGAAACAACAGTGTCACTAGAGCTGGGTAGAGGGGCTGTCCAACTACCCCAGGGCAATCTATAACGGAGTAACGAGACTCCTAGAAACCTAACAAGATGGAGAAAATAATATTCACCCGTAATTCTTCTTAGGGAGACTATTAGATGTGGTTGGAAGGATGGGGGTATGATCCTACACATTTGTCTCTTTCCCTGTCCCTCTCCATTTCCCCTCCTCCCTCTTTCCTCCCCTCCCTTAAAGGAGAATTCTGAAGTGCCTTCAAGGAGATTGGATCTAATTAGCTGGAGGGCTTTCATTTTGTTCTGTGGGACATACAAATTTGGGAACCGAGCCTAAGTGCTTGGAGCAACAGGAAAGGGGACTGTTACCACTGATCTTCTTTCTCTGTTTTTCTCAGAAAAGGAACTCTAAGTCACAAGTTCTCAAAGTGTGGTTCCCTGACCAGCAGGATCAGCATCACCTAGGAACTTAAGAGTATGTAAATTCTAAACAGATTCTAACCCATTCTAACCTGAATCAGAAACTCTGGAGGTAGGGCCTGGTAACTCTCTTTTAATAAGCCATCCAGGGGATTCTTAAGGATGCTAATGTTTGAGAACTACTGCCAAACTGGGAAAAAGTATTTAAAAAACATTGATGTGAAGGAAATACATTATTAGTCTGGCCCCAATACCGCTATATTTTATACTCATCCCGCATGTCATTCCCCAGTTTAAGTCCTTTAGCAACATCCATAGTCCTTAGGATAGATTCATAATTCTTAAAGTAGCCTTTAATTGACCCTGTTTGGGCACCTAGGTGGCTCAGTTGGTTGAGCATCGGCTCTTAATTTCAGTTCACATCATGATCTCAGGGTCGTGGGATGAAGCCCCATGTCAGGCTGAGTCTGCTTGGGATTCTGTCTCTCCCTCTGCCCTTCCTCCGCTCAATCAGTCTCTCTTTCTCTCAAATAAATATTTTTTAAAAGATTTTATTTATTTGAAAGAGAGCACAAGCAGGGGGAGAGGGAGAAGCAGACTCCCTGCTGAGCAGGGAGTCCCATGTGGGGCTTGATCCCAGGATCATGACCTGAGCTGAAGGCAGATGCTTAACCAACTGAGCCACCCAGATGCCCCTCAAATAAATAAATCTTTAAAAAAATAAAAATAAAGAACCCTGCCTACCTAGTGATAACAATAATAAATAAAAATAGTCAACGTGTATTCATTCCACAAATATTTATTGAATACCGACTAGATGCAGGTATTGTTCTAGAGTCTAGACCCTTGAGTCACAGTTGTGAACTGTAGAGAACAAGTTCCTGCTCTCATGAAGTTCAGGACTAAAGGAGGAACCAGACAAGCATTTAAATAAATAATGATTAAACAGTGAAGTGTTGTGCAGAAGATTGAAATCAGATGATGGCTACTTTAGACTGGTCATTAGGGAAGGCCTCACTGAGAAGCACTTTGAATGGAAGTAGAGCCAGCAGGTGAGTGTCAGCAGTACTAGCGCTCCAAGTAGAGGGAGGTTGCTAGTGCCGAGCCCTCAAGCAAGAGCAGGGTCTGTGTGATCAAGGAGCAGAGGAGGCTCTTGCGACAGGAGTAAGAATTTGAAGGAGCAGTAGGAGGGTGAGGACAGAGAAATAATAAGTGGGGGCCAGGTACAGGTCTTTGTGAGCCAGGCTAGGAGTTTGGATTTTTTTTTAATTGAGGTATAATTCATATACAGTAAAATTCAGCCTTTTAAATGTGCAATTCAGTGGTTTTTCAGGATATTTACAGCGTTGTACAACCATCACCTCTACTTCCGGAGCGTC
Organism: Ailuropoda melanoleuca; assembly: GCF_002007445.2. Taxonomy (NCBI): domain Eukaryota; kingdom Metazoa; phylum Chordata; class Mammalia; order Carnivora; family Ursidae; genus Ailuropoda; species Ailuropoda melanoleuca. The sequence continues at coordinate 137,548,725 of NC_048221.1, read as the reverse complement.
ATCATCACTCCAGGAGGAAACCCCATACGCATTAGGAATTTGGCTTTTGAGCGTGATAGTAAGGCCCTAGAAGATTTTAGCAGGGGGACATTCTCTGACCATTCAGGCAGCTATGAGGAAATGGATTCTAGGGAGGCAAGGGTGAAAGCAGAGAGACCTAGTAGTCTTCTATATTTCCGGCAAGAGATAGTGATTTGGAGTAGGTTGGTGGCAGTTGAAATGGAGCAAGGTGAATGGGCTCTGGGTATGTTTTGCAGGTAGACATGACCTAACTCCAGTGCAGTGCTTCTTAAATTATCTGTGATGAAGAACCATTTTCAATCAAATTTCCAATCAATCACAGATTGAAACTTTTGAAAAATATAACAAAATTATAAATAGAGACTATGTTTTCAGGGGACATGGCCAGGGGGGGCATATGGGATGCTCTTAATCTATGGCAATTCCTCTGTCAACTTCTCTGGATTGATTCAGAGACTCATCTGATAATGCTTAACAAAATGAGATCAGTTATTCAGAGCTTTGATTCAGTAGCTATTTTTTGGAAAAATATATATTTTTCTAAGAGGAAATTTTTTTAAAAACCCACCAAACTTGAAAAGAAATTACGAGCAGCACTATTATAAATGGTGAAAATTGTTAAAACCCCAGATGGCCAAGACCTTCTCTGTGTAGATGTCTCTGCTTCCCTGGTCCGGTTTCTCATTCCTTCCTCTGCTCCTACGTTACTCTGTGGGGCACTGTGGCACTGTCTTTACCGATGCATCCATAGGCTGTCTGCCTGTCCTGCTAGAGCCATGGTGGGGGCTTTTCATGTTTTATTGACTCTGAACTAACCCTCACACAGGGCTGGCATATGTGTATTTCACATGGGGGCGATGACTACTTAGATTATGAATATATTAACACCATGGAATACTACGTAATTATAAAATGGTAAGCATGCAATACATCCTGTATATGAAACAATATTAAACCAAGAATGTAGTTCTAAAATAATATGAATACTGATTACTATGCACACATACTTTTATGTAAATGAAAGAAATGAATGAAAACCTAATGAGGACGGTTTTCCCTCTAGCGCTATTCTAAAGAAGCCTGCTTTATCGTTAAACTTCATAAAACACATAATATTTACTTTAATTCTCAACTTTCAGTAGCTTAAAAAATTAAATCACATTTTTAATTTGAAATTAAAGTTGAACAATATTGTTCATTCACACACAGAAAGCTGAAAGCTAGGTGTCAGTTTAGCTATAACAACAAAGATTTTAATGCAATACATTTGTAAACTAACTTATTCTTGTCTTTATCTTATTTTCTTTAACCATTTTCATATTTTAAAAATCTAATAGATAGGGGTGCCTGGGTGGCTTAGTTGGTTACTTGCCTTCAGCTCAAGTGGTGATCCCGGGGTCCTAGGATTGAGCCCCATGTCAGACTTTCTGCTCAGCAAGGAGCCTTCTTCTCCCTCTCCCTCTGCTCCTCCTCCCTGCTCGTGCTCTCTGTCAAATAAATAAACTCTTTAAAAAAAAAATCTAATAGACATGTATATATGGCCTAGGTTGTAATACCCCCATTCCTCATTCCGTGTTCTTCCCTACTTTATTTTTCTCCTTACCATCTTTACCTACTTAGCATACTACAGATTTCATTCATTTGTTTTGTTTGTCATCTCTTTTCATGAGAACGTAAAACTCTTGGGAACAAGAATATTTTCCTATTTTGTTCATTGCTATATGCCCACAGCCTGAAATAGTGCTGGGTTTTAGTACTCAATAAATGTCTGTTGACTTAATGAATGAATTGTAAATAAATATGTATGTGTATGTGTTTATATATATGTGCTATTTTCTCCAAACTCAATAATTTACTCAAAATATTTGATCAGCTGCTGTGTGCTGGACGTTGGGATGGAATGGTAAGCAAACGGGCAGGGTCCCTTCCCTGAATTATCTCTAGGGGCAAGCATCTACTGGGCACTATCATAGGGACTGAAGACAGGCGGGTAGACAAGGGAGGTATTCTAACAAGGAAAATGGACCCAGGAAGATCTCTTCAAGAGAGTGATTTAGAAGAGTAGATGCGCATCATGTGAGGGGAGCTAGGGATAGAAGGGTGCCGTGTCTGCAAGCCCGGTGGTGAATTGACAAGTGAGAATCGTACTTCATAGGAATATTTCATCTAGTTAGTTAGAAACTTAAGATATCATTAGATAATTGGCTAAATGTTTTCTCCACACATGAGTACAGAGAATAACTCATCTTTTCAGATTTATCCTCTTAAAAACATGTGGGAGATGGCAGCATGCTCAACTGCTTCTAACCTGGTCTTGAAACACAACATCTTCAGCTCTTTTGTCCCGTTTTGCTAAATCAGTACATATCTCTTATTGGCACTTTCTTTTTGAAAATACAGATTTGTTGAAGAGGGCCATATTCCTTACATAAATGCTTTTCAGCATTTTCCAGAAGAGATGAAATTATATGGGCGTGACAAAGGAATCTTTGCTATAGAGGCAAGTTACTTTCTTTTTTACTCTGTAATCACTAATAAGACGCAAAAATAGTATGGTGATTTGTATTCTTATTATTTGGTGTTGGGAGTTTTAAAAAATGGCATCTAGTTTTTGTTCAGCTCGTGTGTAGAACATTAGTCATAATTTAATGAGGAGTGGGATTATTTTTTACTTTCCTCATGTGGTCTCTTCTAATCCTTTAGATTGTCCTGAACATACAGGTATGGTGTGAGGTGTGTGCACTGTTAATAGGTATTAGGTTGAGACTAAATTTTAGAAGTTTTCTATAGAGACGTTTAGGTGATTTCAAATTTTTAAAAAATGTGTTTTGTTATTTGCATATTATATTGCTTTTGAGAAAAGAGAAGAAAGTTATTCTGTTGTTTCAAGAGTTGCTATTTTAAGTCCTTTGCTTCTTGGTCTTTTTCTAGATCTGTTTTCAGATGTCTCCAATGGAAGAGCCTCTGTCCTTTAATTACAAGTCTTTATCACTATGTGTAGTGCTCAAATATTATCTTCTCTTTGTTCTTCATCAGGTTTTCAGTATACTAAATATTAACATTAAATAATATCCTGTTTGTCCACTTAAGGAATTATTTTTATAGGTCCTTCTAATCTTCACAGCCTTACGCTGTTCATGGTTTAATTCAAGAGATGTTTGTGATCCTTACGAAACCCCTGCCTAAGTGTGGTTCACTGTCATCCTAGTTGTACATATAAGCAGACAACTCGGGAAGACAGAATGAACGCCAAGGCCATACGGTCGGTGGTCCCAGACTTGGAACTGAAGTACTTGTAGCCTTTTACTCGTTGTATCATATTTGGCTCTGTTTGCCTGCCGCTCTGCCCTCCTTTTTACACTAGTTCTTCTAAACACTTAACGTAGGTGCTGTGAAAATATAATTATATAAAGTACTATTTTTTAAGCATTGAGCCAGAAGTGATGCATGATTGGAAATGCAGATAAACAAGCTCTCAACATTCCATAACCTTTTACATCTGCATTGAATTTAGAGTATTGGCCATTACGAATGATTTGTAGGTAACATTAGAGTTTTAAAGCAGAAATGGCTCTACTTTCAGAACATCTTATGCAGGAGCAGTTCCTATGGATTCAGAGAGAGGAAGCAAGTTTGGAGGCGGGTCCCCAGGGCTGCTTCCACGTTGTCACCATTTATCTCACAGCCAGGAGAGATGATGGGACAGCTCCACGTGCCCTTGCGGTGGCGCTTGTCCACAGGCAGCACAGGGAAGGCAGGTATGGCTGTAGCTACCACTTAACCTAGAAAAAACAAAGAAGAAATAGTAATAGTGGTAGTTCTTATTCTGTACCAAGCCCTGTTTTACATATTTTATAAACTCTTTTATTATTCGTATCAACCCTATGAAGTACATATTATTATTATTATTATTATTATTATTATTACGCTTATTCTACAGATGAGGAAACTGAGACACAGATTAGGTAACTTGCCTGGTACCCTCACTCTGAACATAGTCCAGCATGGCCAAGGCAGCCTTAGTTTAGAGGGAGACAAAAAAAGTGGGACCATACGAAGCAGTGAGGGTAGGGTGAGGGGTGGGGCAGGGAGAGCAGCGGCAGGAAGTGTAAGTAGGTTATCGAGGCAAGAAAGAAGCTCTGGACTGGGGTGCGCCTGAGTGGCTCCATCAGCTAAGCGTCCAACTCTTGATCTTAGCTTAGCTCTTGATCTCAGGGTCGTGAGTTTGAGCCCCTCATTGGGCTCCTGACTGGTTTCCAAAACCAAGAGGTAGCCCTGTGGTAGACATGGCAACCAGAACAGGAAGGCAGGGGTTAGAGGATCCAGCTGGAGGATGGTCTAGGCTAGAAGTGACAGTGTGGGTACATGTGTCCTGGCATGAAGCACAGGTTAGGTAGCCTGAATAGTCTTCCTGAAAGATGGGTCTTTATGAAAATTTTCTTAGCTTGGCCAGGGTTGTGGTAATTAATTTTTAATTTTTATTTTTAAAATTTTAAATATGAGTACAGTTGACATACAGTGTTACATTAGTTTCAGGTGTACAGCAGAGTGATTCAGCATGTTTGTGTGTTTTCACTATGCTCACTACGAGTGTAGCTGCCATCTGTCACCATATTACAGGATCACTGACTATAATACCTATGCTGTACGTCTTATTCCAATGACTTATTCACTCCGTAACTGGAGGGTTGCGATAATTTATTTAAAGGGCTAGGGGCACAGAGGAGACATCCTGTTTTTCCAGTCAGCTCTCCAGACCCCAACTAATTTTTCAGAGATGTGGCGGAATAGTAAAGTCAGGGAGGTATTTACAAAGTACGAGGTGCCCCTACCACCTCAGGAGCCCTGTTTGCTTCTAGGAAAAGAAAAGCACAAGTTTTTACTTTCAGAACTAGCCTGAATTCAAGGTTGATTAGTTTTTCATCTTTTTAAATAGCATCCCGTGCTCCGTGAGACGCATCTGGATTTCCTGGGCATGCCTCAGACAATACTGATGCTACCCTAAAACTGTCACATAGAAGGTTTTTTTTTTAAATAATTGAAAATCTGTATAATTCACTAATTAGTAATTTCAAATTTAGCTGCTAAAAAATTGTTCATGGCTAGACACTTAGTTCAGTAATTCTTGGTGTATATCTTTACAGTTCAGTGTTTCTAGAGGGACCAGTGGAACTCAGTTAATCGTTTTTGCTTAAATCTCTCCAGTGTGGTCTTGGCTAACAAAAAATTCTCTCTCTTTCCTCTCTTTCCCTCTTTCACTCTCCCCCTGCCCTTCTTTCCCTCCCCTCCCTTCCCCCCTTCCTTCTCCTCTCCCTTAGCCTCCAGTCCAGTCTTTATCTTACATTCTAACTGACTGGGCTTTAGCCTGATTTCTCAGAACCATTTACCACTCAAGTTATATTGATCATTTTTGCTTAGTTTGGGTTATTTGTACTTTGTGCTGGTCCTAAAATTACTTACTTGTATTCAACTCTCAGGAATAAAAACCAGAATCTTTTATATGGAATTATGAAATTAAAGCTGGAAGGAAATTTAGACATCAGTCTACATTTCTTAGTTTTTTCAGCAAGGAGACAGGCCTAAGGAAAAAAAGTGATTTGGGACTAGGCAAACCTCTACTTCGTTAGGGTTTTCGTGAGGATTATTTGAGATAATATCTTCAAAATGCAGGTATGTCATAGGCATTGAAATGGACATTCCTTCTAGGTCCCAGGATGGAAAAGCTTTTCCTCTAAGGAAAAGATTAAGAGTTATCCTCAAGCTACTCAGAGGAAAAAAAAGTATCATTTTTGGAAATTAAAATTTTCATTTTATTTTTTTATTTTTTAATAATTTTTATTTTGTTATATTAGTCACCATACAGTACATCCCCAGTTTTTGATGCAGTGTTCCATGATTCGTTATTTGCGTATAACCCAGTGCACCATGCAATACGTGGCCTCCTTAATACCCATCACCAGCCTATCCCAATCCCCCACCCCGCTCCCCTCTGAAGCCCTCAGTTTGTTTCCCAGAGTCCACAGTCTTTCATGGTTCATTCCCCCTTCTGTTTACCCCCCCTTCATTCTTCCTTTCCTTCTCCTACTGATCTTCCTATTTCTTATGTTCCATAAATGAGTGAAACCATATGATAATTGTCTTTCTCTGTTTGACTTATTTCACTTAGCATAATCTCCTCCAGTCTCATCCATGTTGCTGCAAGTGTTGTGTAATCGTTCTTTCTGATGGCTGAGTAATATCCCATTGTATATATGGACCACATCTTTTTTTTTTTTTTTAAGATTTTATTTATTTATTCGNTTTATTTATTCGACAGAGATAGAGACGGCCAGTGAGAGAGGGAACACAAGCAGGGGGAGTGGGAGAGGAAGAAGCAGGCTCATAGCGGAGGAGCCTGATGTGGGGCTCGATCCCATAACGCCAGGATCACGCCCTGAGCTGAAGGCAGACTCTTAACCGCTGTGCCACCCAGGCGCCCCGGACCACATCTTCTTAATCCAGTCATCTGTTGAAGGGCATCTCGGCTCCTTCCACAATTTAGCTATTCTGGGCAATGGCTGCTATGAACATTGGGGTGTAAAGTTTTCATTTTAAAGCTCTGTTATAAACAAAACGAAAAACCTTTGAATATGCCCATTTCTGAGTTTGCTACAAGGAGGTGCCAGGACGTTCATGGATATGACTCTTGCTTTTCATTACAGTGTTTTATAATTTTGGTTACCGTAAATTCAGCTTCTTGGAAAGGATATTGCTTCCTGGGCTGAGTTTATGTGCTTGGGAGTGGTAGCTAACCAGTAATTTCCTTTTGAATTAAGAAATTTGGTTTCACTTTATACTCAAATAGACACTCAAATTTCACTCTATAAAAATAATTATTTTAAAAAATATTTACCTTGTCCTTTCAGATAGTCATAGATCCCATTATTCCCAAATGTTGAAATGACTGCAAGAGTGACATATAATGCGCAGAACCAAGAGACTGCTGCGCCCATAGCCAGTGTGGCTTATGTTTCCCGGAAGCCTCGCTCAAGCCTTTAGCTGAGATTGGCTTCACCCTCCTATAGGCATTGTGGGAAGGGTGCCTGCAATTATAGCCACATTTATTTCTGGTCGTGATTCAGGGTTTCAGCCTGAAATACTATGTTCTCACTATGGTATCAAATCTAGACTGTTCTCTGCCCCTCTGAAATTTTTGTAATTTGAGACTTAAATTTTGTAAATTAAGAGTCAAAATCAGTTATTTTATATTTACTTGCATGTTTTGCTTTTGCTCTGAAACTGTTCAAATACTAATTTTTACTCATCCTATCAGTTACCGAGAGAGGTGTGTTGAGATTGCCAATATCCTAGGATTACAACTTTTTCTTTCATGTTCTGTCAGTTTTTGCTTCAAGTATTTTGGAGCTCAGGTGCATAATAATTAGGATATTTTGTCTTCTTGATGAACTGACTCTTCTCACTATGTAATGTCCTCTTCTTCCCCCCAATAATATTTGTTTTCATATCTATCTTGTTCAGTGTTAATTAAAAAAAAATGTTTGCCTGATCAACCTTTTGGAAATCTTTTATTTTTAACTTATCCGTGTCTTTATATTTAAAGTGGCTTCCTGGTAGACAGTTTGTAATTGTCTTGATTTTTTTTATTTATGCAGTCTGATATTCTCTGCCTTAGAATTGTATGTCTGACAACTGACATTTAATTAAACACAAATATGATTGGGTTTAAATCTACCATCCTGCTGTTATTTCTTCCATCTAGTCTTTATTCTATTTTTCTTCTTTTCCTACCTTCTTTTGAATTGACTTTTTTTTTAATGATTCTATTTTATCTCCATTATCGATGTATTGACTATACCTCTGGATTTTTGTGTGTGTGAGATTGCTCTGGAGTTTATAACATTCGTCTTTAACTTATCACAGTCTACCTCAAGTACTAGTAAACGAGTACATGTATAATTAGTAGGACCCTTTCAACAATATACTTTCATTTCCCTGCTCCCATCTTCTAGTGTCAGACATTTTATTTATTTATTTTTGTTTTAAGGTTTATTTTTTATTTGAGAGAGAAAGAGAGAGAGCTTGAGGGTGAAGGGGCAGAGGGAAAAGGAGAGAGGGAGAATCCCAAGCAGACTCCCCACTCAGCGTGGTGCCGACGCCGGGCTCAGTCTCACAACCCTGAGACCATGACCTGAGCAAAAATCAGGAGTTGGACACTTAACCAACTGAGCCACCCATGTGCCCCTCAAACATTTTACTTTTATTGGTTATAATTTTCACAATGCATTGGATTATTTTTGCTTTAAAAATTCATGTATCTTCTTAAGAAATTAGAATGGGTAAAATGATTTTATATTTACCTACATATTTGCTGTTTCTGACACTCTTCTTGTCTAAAAAAGTTATTTAACATTTCTTCAAGTACAGATCTGTTGGCAGTGAATTCTTTTTTGGCATTTCTTTGTCTAAAAAAGTCTTTATTTGCCCTCATTTTTTTTTAAGATTTTTTTATTTATTTGAGTGAGTGAGAGCGTGCACATGAGCAGGGGTGAGGGGCAGAGGGAGAGGGAGAAGCAGACTCCCCGCTGAGCAGGGAGCTGGACATGGGGCTCGATTCCAGGACCTCGAGATCACGACCTGACCCAGAGGCAGATGCTTAACCTACTGAGCCACCCAGGCACCCCTTGCCCTCATTTTTGAAAAGACGTTTTCACTAGTACAGAATTCTGGGTTTATACTTAATTTCTTTCAGCACTTCAAAGAAGTTTCATTTTCAACAGGCCTGCCTGGTTTCTTTCTTTCTTTTTCCCCCCAGCTTTATTGAAGTACAGTGGACAAAACAGTAAGATATTTGAAGTGTATGTCATGGTGATTTGCTCTGTGTGTAGCTCGTGAAGGGATTCCCCCATGAGTTAACTAACACATCCATCACCTCACACAGTTGTCTTTTTGTGTGTGTATGAAGTCATTTAAATTCTACCTTCCTAGCAAATTTCAATGATAGAATATAGTGTTATCAACTATAATCACCATGTTTTACATTGGATCCTCAGACCTTACTCATCTTATAGCAGAAAGTTTGTACCCTTTTACCGACCTCTCCCTGTTCCCCCTACCCCCAACCCCTGGCAACCACTTTTCTACTCACTGTTTCTATAAGTTCGATGGGGTGTTTTTTTGGTTGTTGTTTTTGGTTTTTTAAGATTTGCCGTATAAGTGATACCATGAAGTAGTTGTCTTTTCTCTGATTATCCATCTTAGCTTAATGCTCTCAAACCATCCATGTTGTCACAAATGGCAAGATTTCCTTCTTTCTTGGGGCTGAATAATGTTACATTGTGTGTGTGTGTGTGTGTGTGTGTGTGTGTGTATCTCATACCTTCTCTATCCATTTATCTGTGGGTGGACACTTAGGTTATTTCCATATCTTGGCTATTGTGAATAATGCTGCAATGAACTTGAAAGTGCGGTATTTTTTTGAGATCCTGTTTTTGTTTCCTTTAGATGTATACCAAGAAATGGGATTGATGGATCATATGGTAATTATATTTTTAATTTTTTGAGGAATCTCCATACTGTTTTTCATAATGGCTGCACCAAATTACATTCCCACTAACAGTGCACAAGGGTTCCCTTTTCCTGCACAATCTCACCAACACTTGTTATCTTGTTTTTTTGTTGGTAACCATTCTAACAGGTGTGAGGCGATGTTTTGATTTGTATTTCCCTGATGATTAGTGATATTGAATACCTATTCATGTACCTGGTATTCATTGGTATGTCTTCTTTGTATGTCTTCTTTGGAAAAATGTCTGTTTAGCTCCTCTGCTACTTTTTAAATTGGATTATTTATGGTATGAAGGGTGTATGAATTCTTTATGTTTTTTGGATATATCAGATACAGGATTTGCAAATATTTTTTCCCATTCCATGGGTTGCCTTTTCATTTTGTTGATGCCTATCTTTGCTGTGCAGAAACTTCTTAGTTATACGCAAGTAATGAATCATGGAACTTTACATCAAAAACTAGGGATGTACTGTATGGTGACTAACATAATATAATAAAAAAATATTATAAAAAAAATAAAAAAGGAATCTCATGGAAAAAAAAAGAAACTTCTTCATTTGATGTAATCCTTCTTGTTTATTTTTTTTTTTTATTTTTATTTTTTTTAAAGAGTTTATTTATTTATTTGACAGAGATAGAGACAGCCAGCGAGAGAGGGAACACAAGCAGGGGGAGTGGGAGAGGAAGAAGCAGGCTCACAGCAGAGGAGCCTGATGTGGGGCTCGATCCCGTAACGCCGGGATCACGCCCTGAGCCGAAGGCAGACGCTTAACCGCTGTGCCACCCAGGCGCCCCCTTCTTGTTTATTTTTGCTCTTGTCTTTACTTTTGGTGTCAAATCCAAAAACTCAGTGCCAAGACTGATGTCAAAGAGCATACCCCCTATGTTTTCTTCTAGGAGTTTTAGGGTTTCAGGTCATACATTTAAGTCCTTAATCCATTTTGAGTTGATTTTTGTGTGTGTGTTAAATAGTGGTCCAATTTCATACTTTTTGCCTGTGGCTATCCAGTTTTCCCAGCACCATTTATTGAAGACGCTATCCTTTCCCATGTATAGTCTTGGCTTCTTTGTTGTAAATTAATTCACCACATATGCATGGGTTTATTGCTGGGCTCTTTATTCTGTTCCTTTGATCTATGTGTCTGTTTTTATGCCGATACCATACTGTTTTGATTACTATAGCTTTGTTACATAGCTTGAAATCAAAGTGTGATGCCCTCAGCTTTGTTCTTTTTTCTCAAGATTGTTTTGCCTATTTGGGGTCTTGTGTGAGTCCACACAAATGTTAGGGATTTTTTTTCTATTTCTGTGAAGAAATGCTATTGAAATTTTGATAGGAATTGCATTGAATCTGTAGATTGCTTTGGGTAATATGGACATTTTAACACTGGTAATCCTTCTGATCCACATGCACAGAATATCTTTCCATTTACCTGTGTCTTCAATTTCTTTCATCAGTGTCTTATAGTTTTCAGTTACAGGCCTTTTACCTCCTTGGTTAAATTTATTCCTAGGTATTTTATTCTTTTTTTTTTTTTAAGATTTTATTAATTTTTTTGAGAGAGAGAGCACAAGTAAGAAAGAGAGGGAGAAAGAGGTTCCCCGCGGAGCAGGACCCTAGGATCACGATCTGAGCTGAAGACAGACACTTAACTAACTGAGCCACCCAGGTGCCCCTTATTCTTTTTGATGCCATTGTAAATGGGATTGTTTTCTTAATTTCTCTTTCTGATACCGTTTTCTTGTTAGTGTATAGAAACCCAACTGATTTTCATGTATTGATTTTTTTTTTTTAAAGATTTTATTTATTTATTTGACAGAGATAGAGATAGGCAGTGAGAGAGAGAACACAAGCAGGGCGAGTGGGAGAGGAAGAAGCAGGCTCATAGCAGAGGAGCCTGATGTGGGGCTCGATCCCACAACGGCGGGATCACGCCCTGAGCCGAAGGCAGACGCTCAACCGCTGTGCCACCCAGGCGCCCCTCATGTATTGATTTTATATTCTGCAATTTACTGAATTTCTTTACTAGTTCTAATAGTTTTTTGGTGGAGTCTTTAGGGTTTTTAGATAATATGTCATCTGCAAAGAGACAGTTTTACTTCCTTTCTGATTTGATGCGTTTTATTTCTTTTTCCTGCCTAATTGTTCTAGCTAGGATTTCTAATACTATCTGGAATAAAAGTGGTGAGAGTAGCCATCCTTGTCTTGTTCCTGATCTTAGAGGAAAAGTTTTTAGCTTTTCATCATTGAGTATGCTGTTAGCTGTGGGCTTGTCCGATATAGGCCTGCCTGATTTCTGATTCTTATCTTTTCTATTCTGTCAGTCTTATCTTTTCTATTCTCTGTGTAATGTGTCTTTTTTTCCTCCAGCTGCTTTTAAGTTTTCTTTTTATCACTGTTTTTCATCAGTTGGATTGTGATGTGCCTTGGCATGGTTTTCTTTATGTTTCTTCTGCTTGGGGTTCATTGACCTCAGATCTGTGGGTGTATAGTTTTCATCAAATTTGGAAGTTTTTCATTCATTGTTTCTTCAAATATTTTTTTCTGTCCTCCCCTTGATTTGTTTTCTGGGATACCAGTTACAAATTAGACCATTTGATAGTGCCCACAGCTCACTAAGGCTTTGGGGTTTTTTATTTGTTTGTTTTTTAGATCTTCATCAGTGTGTTTTGTTTGGGACAGTTTCTATAATCATGTCTTCAGTTTCACTGATTTTTACTTTTCCAGTGTCTAATCTGCTGTTAAGTGTGTTTCTTATTTTAGATCCTGTGCTTTTCATTTTTAGAGGTTTCATTTTAATTTTATTTTTTTTCCATTTCTCTATTATATTTGTTTTCTTTTACATCCTTGAGCATATTGACCATATTTATAACAGATGTTTTAATGTTCTTGTCTACTATATTCTATTGTCTCTGTTGTTGCTAGGTATGTTTCTGTTGATTGGTTTATATCTTGGTTATGTGTCGGATTTTTCCTGCTTTTCATGCTTAGTAATTTTTGATTGGATGCAGACATTGTGAATTTTATGTTGTTGAATACTGGATTTTAGTTCTGGTGTATAATTAGGTAATATGGAGATTAGGTAATATTTGATCCTGTAGAAGCTTGTTTTTAAGTTTTTCATTGCTTGTCCAGGGCCTTTATTCTGGGACTAATTTATCCTTGCTACTATGGCATGTTCCCTCAGAAGACTCCATCTAGTGCCCCAGTGTTATGCAGCCTTTCCACTGCAGCTGGTGCCTTGTATGAGCTCCGGGAATTGTTTGGATTCATTGGGAAAGAATCAGTGATTTTTTTTCCCCTTGGCCTTAGGTTTTTCCTCACACAGCATGAATCAGTACTCAGCCAAAGACTTGAGAGGACCCTTTGCAGATCTCCAGAGTTCTCTCTATGTATGATTTCATCCTAGCTGTTACTCTGCCTGCAAAGTGTAGCCACCTCAGCTTTCAGGAGCTGCAATCTGTGTCTCCTCAACTCGACAAGACCACAGGGCTCCATTTCACTCCTTGGCTCCCTGCACTGCAGCTTGGAAACTGCCTCCAGGCACTAAACTGGGCCATTTATTTCTTTTCTTTCAGGCATTATATTCCTATGCTTCCTGTTGTCCATTGCTTGAAACTGTTATTTCATGGATTTTTCCACTTCTTTGTTTTTGGTGGGAAATCGGTTTCCGTTGTATTTAATCCTTGATGGGCACAAATGGAAGCTTGCCAGATACTAATTTTTAGACATTTAGAAGTAGATTCAATATTCAGATTTTTTTTTTAGGGAAGTGTTACCTAAAAAAATTCTTTCTTGAATGCCTAAAGTATCTCACTGCTCATTCATTCTTGGATTTTTTTAAAAAATTATAATCGCTAAGTGAAATAAGTCAAGCAGAGAAAGACAATTATCATATGGTTTCTCTCATCTATGGAACATAGGAACTAGGAAGATCTGTAGGAGAAGAAAGGGATAAAGAAAGGGGGGGTAATCAGAAGGGGGAATGAAGCATGAGAGACTATGGACTCTGAGAAACAAACTGAGGGCTTCAGAGGGGAGGGGGGTGGGGGAATGGGATAGGCTGGTGATGGGTAGTAAGGAGGGCGGCACATATTGCATGGTGCACTGGGTGTTATATGCAACTAATGAATCATCGAACTTCACGTCAAAAACCAGGGATGTACTGTATGGTGACTAACATAATATAAAAAAATATTTTAAAAAAAGGAAGAATGAGATGCAAAAAAAAAAAAATTATAATCGCTGTTAATGAATGTTATCACTAGTCTGATCTTTGCTTAAAAATTTTCCCCCAGCTGGACCATATTATTGTAAGGTCTTGGTTATGGGCTTTTGTTTACACAAAATACTTGCCGTAGTGATAATATCTTTTGTTGACTATTTTAAGTTAATCTTGAGTGAGGGGACAAGGGTAAGATAGGGGAGTGATTTCTTCTAGAGATTTTGGTAGAAAGTATAAACATAAAAATAATATGAGATTATGTCTTGGTAATAATAACCATTGTACTTTGCCTTTTCTGCTTATATCTTGGAGAGTGTCTTTTTGAAATAAACTTTTCATTTTGGAATAATTTTAGATTTACAGAAAAGTTACAAAAATAAAAATAGTGCAAAAGACACCCATATATCGTTAACCCAGATCAACTGCTGTTAACATTTTATCCCATTTGTTTTATCATTTGTGCTGTTCTTACTGTCTATTGCTCTATCTATCTGTGCAATTCTATTTCTGAATCATTGAGAGTAAGTTACATCTATCATGGCCCATTACCCCTAAATATTTTAGTGTATATATTCTAAGAATAGAGATATTCTCTTATAGAACTACAATTTAGTTAACTCTTCATTTTTCTAAGAGCTACACTATATGATATGCCACAGTTTACTTAACTAGTTCTTTATTGATGAGTTTTGTACTTGGTGATAAAAGGCTAAAGAAGGCAGCTAGCTAATGAAAAAAAAAAAACAAAGTAAACAAAACTAGAAACATCTAAATGTCTGTCAGCAGGAAAATGGATACAATGGGACAGTCAGACGCTGGTGTATTAAACAGCTACAGCCACAAGCAACATGAGTGAATCTAAAAGACATTCTATTGAGTGTAAAAGGCAAGATTCATAGAACTACATATAGTATGATGCCATTTGTATTCAGTCCTAAAAAGAGGTAAACTATATTTATTTAGGTGTGCTTATGTGTATGATAGTGTTTTTTAAAAAGTAAGTTTGTAATGAGCAAAATTCAGGGTACTAGTTATACCTCTAGAGGGAGGAGAGGCAGAGGGAAGGGTAGGGAAGGAGTGTACTGGTAGACGCAGCGGTGTCGGCAGTGTTCTAGTTCTTAAGTCAGGTAGTAGATTCATGGGTGTTCATTTTATTATCATGCCTCAAGATTACAGATATGTTACATGTATTCTTTTGTATTTTCAAGATTTTAAAGGCAACTAGAGGATGTGGTCCAAATAGAATTTCTAAAACAGGCATAAAAGTCAATGTGTGGTGCATGGGTTTGTTTGTCTATGTCCTGAATCCCCAGCTACTCTTTGAACCATATTTAATGTTTCTATTTTTTATCCATAAGACCTAACATAATTCTGTATACATGGTAAGGATTCAGTCTGTGTTTATTGATTAGATGATTTGAAATAGCTAAAAAGCAGTAAGTTTAAATAATTCAGTTTCAGGAGAATTCAAATTGATCTGTTGGGGGGTTTTTTCCACCTAAGTAGGAAACTTTTAGATGTATTTATTACATAAAATATGAGGAGGCCATTAAATAGTGGCATTTGATGGAAAAGATAAAAAAGCATCCTAATATTTTAGCAGTTAAGTGTATAAAGGGACATAACTTCGATGTATAAGCAAGGACATTGAAAATGCGAGTTATGGTGTGTCAGTATCACTCATGAAAACCAGTGTGTGAGATAAATAATCTCATCAGTTAATTTGTACTGTTCACGAGTATACTAAAACCAATAATAAATTACTCTGGTTAGAAAATACATGTGTAAGGCTACACTGAGGATGCTTCTTTTGGGAAAATCATACTTCATATTTGCTTTGTGAAACTGGTGATTTCATGTGGATTATCTGTGCTTTAGTTTGATCCTTGGCCAGTACCCCCAGGACCCAGCATGCTCAGCCCGGGTCTCCCCCGCCTTTGCTTCCCAGGAGAAGAGAGATGGGACCTAGGTTTTACACTAGCCGAAAGAAAACTGGGTAATGACAAAGGTCAATCTGCAGCAAAAATAACCACATAACCCTTGCAAAATCAAATAGAAATTACTTGGGGATCATCTGCTTTCTGGATAATATCATTTAATCTTTGTTAGTACAGATATGTGAAGTTTGAACATAGGTATGCAACAATCAGGAGAATATTTGGAGAACAGACAAATCTTAAGAAGGAGGACTCCAATAGGTTTTTCCCAGCGCTCATCCTGGGCCCAAAACACACTGTGATTCCCTATTTAGTTGGCAAGTCCTCATTGGTTTACAGTTCATAGATCTGTGTTTGTTCGTGAGGTTTGCCTTTGTGCAATTTGACAATGTATTTCTAAAATAGTCTCATCCCCAGGACCAAGACTATATTTCACATAATGTGTTCACCACAGACTTTCAGACTAGACTCTGAACATAAAGTATTTTATGTTACTACATGGTAGATTTGCAACCATTAAGATAATTCCAGCAAACTAAAAATGCAAAGTGAACTGTTTTGTGAATCATGATACATGTGGAAATCATTTTATCTTTCCTTCATAAACAATATTTGACATGCTTTGTCGTTACTTCTAACATTACTTTTATTTCTTATTAATTTTCCGTTGTAATAGAAAGTCTTGTTTTAAGTTTGGACTAACAGGTGCATGTAGCATTAGCTTTTTCTCAGCTGAATCTGTGCTTCAAAACAATCATAAGAATAAGTAAGGGTGAGGCACTGTACTCTTTTTTTTTTTTAATAGCTAAGCAGGAAGTTCACCTCTGACAGGGTATTGTAATCAGGTTTATCACCAGAGCCTGCTGTTGTGTAATAGAAACTCTAGCTTGTCCTTACCTGTCTCAAGGCATTGCTTCATGAAGGAAAATAAACTCGCTGGAGTATTTGTGAAATTCAATAAAATGCTTTCCCAAGCAGTTCGTTTTGAATGCATGCTACAAGAATTTATTATAGATTTGTGGTCTTTTAAAAAACATATTAACCTGGTGATTTCTTATTATTGTAATTAAATGAATTTGTATCACTCCAGAAACCCTGTGTATCATATTTGCTATACCTTTTAAACACATCTTCGGCCATGTCTGATAATAGTTCACATTCCCTCTCCTTTCCCCTCCTTTTTTCAAGAAAAGGGGGGAAGGTTTGAGATTTCTTCAAATGACTGTTTATTTAATTGACAGGCAGCTTTTCTTCATTGTATGCTTTGCCTTTGCTCACAAAAGTGCATTCACTGTTCCATAGTATGTTGAAACTTTTCAATGGAAATGGCTTTTTGTTAACAAAGGAAGCATTTTCTTCCCTCCGTCCGTGTCTTCGCTTTCTCCAGTAAGTCTTGGCTTCTTCAGCAGCTGTACCTCCACCAGAAACGACAAAAGGTGCAATTGTTCTAGGAGATGGCGGTGAAGATAATGCTGGTGGAGTGTTTTGTGTGTGGGCTGCTGGGGACTGTTTTTCTTCTGTGTTTGGTTTTGTTTTGTTTTTGTTATTCTAGAAAGTTGAGCACACCTTAAAAACAAACCACCACTCCCAAAAAGAGCTTTAAAGACCCTTAAACCTTTATTCTGGGCGACCTCTTTTTTTTTCCATTAGGTTGTTCTGTTAGTATTTAAGTGGGCCCTTCTGCCCCAATGACAACAAATCTGACAGAACTCACTTAAAACCGAGGGGAATGGAATACAGAATACAGAGTATTGTGTGGCTTGTTTTCTTTTTACAAGCGGGCCATGAACACTTGAGTCTTCCTGCCATTACCCTCCCTGAAGAGCAAAGCTCAGGAGAAGAGGTTAAGGGTTAGTGCGAGTTAAGTTTTAGTGTTTCACACCATCTCCTCTTTCTGAGTTATGATTCCCAACTCCGGGTGGATAGGCTCTTCATTTGTTTACTTATTTAATTTAAAAATAACCTCCTCTTTTTTCTGCCTCTGCTTCTTCTGCTGCTTTATTTTTGACTGAAGTTTCTGGAGTATGGTGCTGATTGAAAGCATTGTTTAAAATTCTAGCAAAAAAATCTTTCAGTTCATCTGGTGGAATAAGCTAAAAATGTAGTCTCTTTCAGGGACCATCTCTGTGCAAGTCCCAAATGATCAGATTGCAGCTCGAATCAAAGCTGGGCCTAGACACCCTTGTGTCTCTATTATAGATACTGCTTAATTTGCTGAGGATTTACAGACAGTAGGGTACATATATCTTTTCAGTATTGATTTTCTTTATTTTTAGACATGTTAAACCACCAGACCAGTTTCTACAGAGAATATGTCGCATACATGTTACTCTGCTGTGCTCCTTGACAGTGTTTCTAAATCCTCTCAAGAATTACGCATTTCGTCATCCCTCACTAGACTCAGCAAGAAGGGATAAGAAGGAAACTGGAAATTCGTTTTGAAGTACATCTCCAGTATTTTGAATGTTGATCAGCAACATTCTGATCTCCTCTCTGAATGAGTAAAAAGAAAAGATGTAATGCTGGTTCAGCCAAACCCACTGAGTGGCACTTTGCCAAGATGATTCATCCTGCCTCGGAGCGATCTTACACCCTTTGTGAAACTAAGTCCCTGTCGGTTGAAGGAGGAAAAAGACTGCCCCAGAGCTGTCAGTCACTCCTTGAGCACCTCCAAGTGAAGGTCTTCGAGTCTTCCAACTTCACTCTAGCTTTGTTTGCCGTCTTACTCTGTAGGCCATATGCCGCGCTTCAGATTGTTACGCAACCTTTGCTAGAATAATGTGGCGAGTTTAAATCTACCCGAGGGAAATTTAGATGAGTGTAATAAGAACAGGTGTTCTCAGTTTCCCTCACTCCCACTCCTCCTTCCAGAGTCACCACTGCCAGACAGCATGAATAGAAACCAACTGATGTTTTCTTTTGTTCCTCTCCTCCCACAGTATCCTAACCATCACTGGGAGTTGTGGGTGCACTTCTCTTTTCAAGCTTGTGGAGTTAAGCCATCAGAGGCTGTCTTCTAGACTGCAGGAAAAATGAGGATGGGAAGCCACTGCTTTTTTTTTTATTATTATTTTTTGGGTGCGTGCATAAGAATATCCTGGAGAGCTTGTTTAAAGCACAGGTTCTTCAGGGATTGGTTCATTAAGTCTGGAGTGGGATCTAGGAATATGCATTTTTAACAGCTGTCTTGCAATGATTCTGATAAAGGTGGTGCTTTGGGCAGTACAGACTAGCCGTATCTCTCTGCCTCTTTCTTTCTTTTCTTATTATTCCATCTTGTTGCACAAAAGATTCCGGGTAGAATGAGACCAGTCAGATAACCAAAGGGCCAGTATCAAACAAAGTGTCATTATACTTTACGACACCTGCAAAGTTTTAAACAGGATTCTGGTAGTCCTCTTATTCCACTTGAATACACCAGAGATTCCACACACCAGATGAAAATACAGTACGAATACCAGCAGCTTCTGTGAGACCCTTTCCTTGGGTGTGTTCTATACATGAATGCATTTTCCAAGTCAAAGTAAGACTATACTATAAATGTTTACTATAATTATTATATCATAGTTATCCGTGTTTCAGAATCCTATCAGAATTAGAGCCTAATTCCCCTCTGTGGGCTGAGGACAACGGGACAGGAACCAAAAATGTTCTGCTGTGGTCTTACTCTGTACAGCAGTGCTGTGTGTAACGTACTCGCAGTCTCCTACCCGAGGTTAGGTGCTCTACTGCAAACTGGCCTGTCTTAGTTGGAACAGGAGCAGATAGATGCATAGGGAGGTTAGTCCATAGCCAAGCACTGTAGGGATAATTGGGGAACAAGTGTTGTTGGGGGCAGAGGGTAGCATTCTGGCCTTTTGATGATGTCCTTTGGGATAGGAATGGCATGCAGTGGTCACGTTCAGTTCTGACTCTTCCCTCATTTGAGGTGCTAAGAAGACAATCCCTTTTGGTACTGTGCTAGAACCATTAAGTAGTCATTTCTGTATAAAGAGACCTGGAGCAAGAGAGTCTGCAGATATTATATTTTCTTTTTGCTCAGTATATTTTGTCTTCTGGGAAAGGCAGGCCCATACTTTAGTGTCACATATCTAATAAATTATAGTTTCATAAACTCCATCTCCCCTATGTAGGGTTCTTTTGTTAAGGTATTTTACAGAGGACAAAGGTGGATATTAGCATGTAGTAATAGATTTTGAATGTTTGTAGTAGATTTTATATATTGATTTTTTATAATCTTCATCTTTTTTATTACTTCTAATTATGACCTTTCTATATGTTGTGGATTTTTTTCCCTTTAGACAGATGTTATTTAGGTTCCTCTTTTATACTTTTTAAGAATTGTGGCAAAATATACCTAACATAAAACTTAGCATTTAAACCATTTGTAAGTGCTCAGTTCAGTGAAATTAAGTACATTCACAATGTTGTGCAAACACCACCACCACCATCCCTCTCCAGACCTTTTTCATCTTCACAAACTGAAACTGTCCCCATGAAACCCCAGCTCCCCACTGTGCCCTGCCCCCTAACCCCGCAGCCCCTAAGGTCCGCCATTCTATTTCCTGTCTTTGTGAACCTATTCTAGTACCCCGGCTAAGTGAAATAATACAGTATTTGTCTTTTTATGTCGGACTTATCTCACACAGGATAATGTCTTTAAGGTGTATCCATGATGTAGCATGTGTCACAAATGAAAATTTCTTTTTAGGGCTAAATAATATCCCATTGTATGTATATACTACATTTTGTTTATTCATCCATGGACATTTGGGTTGTTTTTACCTTTGGCTGTAGTGAATAACGCCGCTATGAACATTAGTGTACAAATACCTGTGAGAGTCCCTTCTTTCAGTTCTTTTGGACACCTACACAGAAGCACAGTTGCTGTATCATATGGCAATTCTATGTGTAATTTTTTAGATCACTGTAATACATTTTTGAATACTTATTTTTTCTTATGAAAGAAATATATTCAGAGTGATAAAAAGAAATGTAGAAAACAATGAAATGTATAGAGAAGGAAGTAAAAATCACCCACAATCCAATTTCTTATGGATGCCATTAACATTTAACATTCAGTACTTTTGATTGTCTTATTTAATGTACATAAACATATTTGCAAAATTAGGCTCGAAGACTGTATACAAATTTCTCCCTTGATTTTTTAAACTCAGAATTGTACTATGAATATTTTCCTAAGTCATAGAACAGCCTATAAATATGCTTTTTAATAGCTGCTTAGTATGTATGCATGTAATGTGTATCAAACATAGATGTCCAATAATAAGGAAGCGATGGGTCCATAGAGGGGAATATTTTCCAGTCACTCAAAATGATGTTTTCAAAGGCTATCTCATGACGTTAGAAAATACTCACAAAATATAATGTTAGGTGAAAGTGCAGGAGACAAAGCCGTGTACATCCAGTTCAGTTTGCACAGCGGTTCTCACACAGATGGGAGCTTAGCCTAAGAGCAAGGTAAACTATTAGACTTTAGTAGAGGAGTGACATATCAGATTTGCATTTTGAAATATCACTCTTGGTGCTAGCTTTAAAGTGGCAAAAGCAGATATGGGGATACTGTTTGGTTGGCAGTCCTGTCTGGGGTGATGGAGGCTTAGACTAAGATAGTAGTTGTAGATGTGATGAGAAATAGCATCATTCCAGACCCAGCTTTGAGGCAGACAGTCCATGTGCACGTGGTGTGCGAAGAAATGGAGCCACCAAGGATGGTTCCTAAATGGTTTTTGTGACGAGATGAGAAGCCCTGATGGAGGGATAAAATTCAGGGGTATGGGGGATGAAAAACTCAGTTTGGAACATGTACATTTGACATAGTGGAAAGATATTCCAGTGGAGGTGTCAAGGAGGCTGTTGAATTGAAATCCCAATGTTATAAATGTGGATATGCCCCAAAGGGCTAAGGGAAAAGTCCTCCAACATGCTGTAAGTATGAGCAATTTTTATTGTCCTTATTATAGTATTTTATATTTCATAAATTTTCTGTAATGATCATGTATTTTTATAATCAAATTTAAGTGTTGCTAGAATACATTCTCTTGGAATTATTTATAGTAATATAAAAATTAGAAACAACTTATATGTATAACAATTATAGAAGATGGGTAAAAAATAAGTAGAATGATCTTGAAAATCCTGTAGTCACCTTTTAAAAAAGGGGTTTCAGTGTTATTCAAAAAGGAAAAGTCTGTTTAAAAATAAATGAGGGGCGCCTGGGTGGCACAGCAGTTAGGCGTCTGCCTTCGGCTCAGGGCGTGATCCCGGCGTTATGGGATCGAGCCCCACATCAGGCTCCTCCGCTATGAGCCTGCTTCTTCCTCTCCCACTCCCCCTGCTTGTGTTCCCTCTCTCGCTGGCTGTCTCTATCTGTCGAATAAATAAAATCTTAAAAAAAAAAAAAAAAGATCTTAAAAAAAATAAAAATAAATGAAAATTTTAAAAGTGAAGTCTGCCATACTGACTTGAGACTAGGTGAATCTAGAATCTGTTGTAAACTATAATGTAAATCCATAGGCTTGCATTATTAATAATTATTTTATCCTCAGTTCATACATGATAGAATGGTAGCCTATTTGTCACCAAATGTGTAGTTTGACATACCAGCTTTTAGTGTGGGCATTTGAAAATATATTAAATCTTTGTAGTTTATCAGACTCCTTTTCATTAAGGACCTTACAATTACTAGTCATGAATTTATCATAAATTAAATTGGGTTTTTTTGAGGTGATTATTTTTCTAAGGGAAATATTCACTGCTCTGGTATTTATTTTGTTTGCAGATAAAAGTGCTTAATTACATCTCCTGCCTGCATTATTTGAAAGGATTAGGGTTGCCATAAATCTTGTCAGTAATGCTAAAATTATCTTAACTTGAAGAGATGCTTCAAATCTTGTGCAAAATGAAGCCTGTTTGCTTAGCACTCCATCCCAGAGTTCTAAATGAATTAACTTTGTAAAAAAGAAAAAGACCACTTCCTCCCAAAGGCCACTGAGAATTTATATTTTCCTTTTTTCACTTTTAAATTCACAGATTAGAAGACAGTTTGTAGTACTCTAGTGTACAAGTAGAATCGCTCTGTCTCAACATTTAAAAAAACTTAAAAGGCAACCCTGCTACTTTGGATTGACAGAAATTTATGTTGTAGTCTTCAGCTACAGGTTAGTCATGTGTTAATACAGCATAAACCAAAGGCCTTTTTTTGGTAATAAAACTCAGAATAAATATAATACAAACGAGATTGTAGCTTCAGGCAAACTAAAATCAAGCACAGTTATAATTTCTAGAAATTAACAGTGTGGTTATCTTCTATAAGCATATCCCTGTACCATTAATGAACCATTTCCTTGTGCTTTACAATTGCACCTGAGCTGAATTTACCAAAGTAAAATTTAACAGAGAAATAGTCATTCCTTTAGTTGGCTCCCAAACACACTCACACACCTAGAAGATGGGCAAGACATGATTTAACAGCAATGCTTTCACAAGCAACCGGGGGTATCTTAATTGACTATTAACTCAAAATTGGGAAAATTTTTACTTAGAATACAGAAGAACTTCCTAATGACTTAAACCCATTACAAATAGGACAGACTATATCTGGGGAAGGTATTGAGTTCCTGTCCCTGGAGATTTGTAAGAAGGGCCAGACATCTGCCTGCTAGGGATTTTGTAAAGTTGGACCATAAACTTCTAAGGGTGTTTCCAACTCTGAATATGCCAGTTAGGTTATTTCTCCTACAAAGTGATGTATGAAGTATTTCTATTACACGAAATGGTTTACTTAACTGGTATTATCCTTCTTGCCACTTTTTGAGGTAAACTCGGCATACAGAAGAGTGAACATATTACAAATGTACATAGCTTGATGAATTTTCCAACCGGAACCAGTCCCTAGCGGGAAACATTACTAGCCCTGAAGCTCCGCCCTGGTACTCACCCCGTCATCACTTCCCCCACTCCTGAGTAGTCACTGCTCACTCTGTAGAAGCTTGGAAGCTTGATGCTGAGTTGCTGGGCTTTGTACTTTATATACCTGGAATCATTCTCTTTTGCATCTGGCTTCTTTTAAAGTGATGTTTGGAAGATTCATTCTTCCAAATGAAGGCAGAGCATTTATTTCCTTGCCATAAAGTGTTTCATTATGAGACTATATCAAAATTTACTTATCGTAATGGCATTGGGGTAGTTTCCAGCTTGGGGCTTTTGCAAATAGTGTTGTTGAGAATATTCTAGTATATGTCTTTCCATGGACATCATACACATTTCTGTTGAGGATAGATAGCTGGGGTAGAATTGCTTTGCCACAGAATGAACACATGCTCAACTTTAATACGGCCAAACAGGTGGCCGAAATGTCTGTCTTCAGGCCCAATTTTAATAGGGTCCTATTGTATGAGAAATACTGGTTTTTCCGAAATTCCATAAGCCTTATAAAAAAAAATCTTACTTGAGGTGCTTGATAACTTTCTATTTTATATTATATTTTCACATATTTTATCTCCCTTTCTAGGTTATAAACTCCTTGAAGGCATTGTTTTATTCATCTTTATATTTCCCAAAGTACTCTGCATAACGTAGACTCCAAATTTAATATTTTTATGTGAATGGATGAGGAAATGAGGGAAAATTATATGCAGTGTTAATTTCAAGGATGTTTATAAATTGCAAAAATAAAAATAGCGTACAGATAAACTGCAGGGATGATCTTAAAGTGAACAGAGTAAATTTATTAATAGTAGCTCATAGATTTTCCTGGGTTCTATAAAATTTTATATGTGATTATATGGGAGAATATGAAATTGAATTGTGTATTTTTAACTATTAGACTTAAATCCTGGTGTTAGCTCTCACATGGAAGCTTGTGAATATTGTGAAACAGGGAGCTAAATTTGTTAGCCATGAACTTGCAGGTGAATGAAAGGGTGTGGTGAGGAAGTGTGAGAGGGCAGTCGTGCAGTGGAGCCGTCCTGACGGCTCTGAACTCCAGTTTGGGTCACAGCTTTGTCCCTTCCTCCCGGTTCTTCTGTGACTGGCCAGAAGTAATGATTTCACTCTATCATGGGGAAGGCCAGGAGGAGTTTTATGAGCCAATGGAATTTTAGTGGCTTTTTAATTTAGCGTTACTACTGTTTTAAACTGCTAAGTTAGGATATTAGGGATTTATGTGTGTTTTCTCCTTAATGCTTTTCTCCACATTCCAAATTTCATTCAGTAAATGCATATTACTTTTAAAATCAGAAAATGTTTTTTAAAATAATTTATGTTGCTACAGTTGCTACCTTGATTATTTTTTATTTCAGTCTTGGCCTACCTATGAGGATATATATAAAAAAATGATTGAAATTGCCAAATTCTTAGATTTGCCACGTTTTCCAGACATAACTGAAGACTCGTATCTTCATCCAAACATCTTGTGTATGAAATACTTGATGGAAGTCAATCTTCCTGGTAAGTGTGGTATATGTGGTGAGGGAGCTTTTATAGAATTGTAAAATTACAATGAACAAAGTATAGAATTCCTCTCAAATCGCAGACAGAGCCACCTGACAGGGTCCATCATAACGTGAAGCTTAATTTCAGAATCCTTTCTTAAAATATTCCAGACTATTTAAAAAGGTTAAAAGGACATTGTTCAGAAATAAAGAATTCTGTTTTGATGTGAGGGATATACTTGGTTTTTACAGTAAGTTTGCTAAGTGCAATTAAAGTAACAAAGGTTTCAATATGTGTTAATGAGCTGGATGCCCTCCTTCTGAAAAAAAGGCAGCGTTTCGCCATTTGTAGGATCACAGTGAACTCTTTAAGGCAATGAAAGACAGAATGTGAAGACAGCCTCCCTAGACCTTCACAATATACCAAGATGCAGGCAATGGAATCTGCCAGTGGAACCCATTCCTGAACTTCTTGCAAAACTAGAAATGTGAGAAATTCAGGACTTATATTCGTAAGAGAAAATACAAACATGGTGTGGTTAGCCTATTGCTTAAGCAATATAAAAAATGCGATTGGATATATTTTTAATAGGGAAGGAAAATGCATATGTTAATGCAGAAAGCAATATACAGAACTGTGTATATATAGTGTAATTCCAATGGTAAAAATAAATATAAATATGTAGTAATATATATATATGTACACACACACACACACACACACACAAATGTAATAGTAGGTAATACATGGAACACAAGGGATTCCCAAAATGGAACTGACACAGGCTGGCTCATGGCAAGCATCTGGTTCTGTGCTTTCTGTTAGATGGAGAAGGGGAATAGAGTCCACAGGATATGGTGACTGAATGCATGTAGGAAATGCAGCTTAATTCAGTACAATTTATTATGCTTTTATAAATACTAGCTGTTCACTTAAAATTAATTAAAATAGAATATTGTACATCTTGGGTACTTAGGTTAGTGGGTAAAGAAATTTGCTTGGTAATTTAGAGTTTTCAGAGTATATTCACTTATCTAATTTAATCTCAGTTTATCCTCCCACAACCCGTTTTACAAGTGAAGAAACTGGGGTTAAGTGACTAACACAGAGTCACAAAGCTAATGATTGGAAACCTAAATATATAGGCCCTAGCTAGGCTTTCTGGTTCCAAGTGCCCCATTATTCAGCCTTGAATAATAGATGGAGGCTAAGCCGACCATATAATTTCTTTGGGAAAGCAGTACATCAGATTTAATATACACGAAGCTTCTAGTGTGCTAGCCAGGGTGCCAGCCAGCGAGTTAGTGTACATTCCTAGAAAAGCTTTTGGTCTTACGGGGATTTTGTTTCCAGCAAGTGCAAATTGCTGTAGAAACACAGTGTTTAGATACCAGAATGTGTCCTATACATAGCAGATATTTTAGGAAATTCAAATAGGAAAAGAGAGGCCTTGCCAGGATTCTACCATTAGTGTTTCTATACCGATACCATTTTTGGTTAATTTTATTCATAAAATGAGTGTCTCAGTTCTAGCATCGTACCATGTTTTAAGATGAGAAAGCTTATCTTACAGAGGTACACATTAGTATGGTCTAGTGAGGCAGAGAATTTAATTCACAATTTATTGTTTTTTACTTCAACAGATGAAATGAATGATTTAACCTGCCAAGTGGTAAAAATGACTGGAATAGGAGAAGTGGATTTTCTGACATTCGATCCCATAGCTAAAATGGCAAAAACTGTTAAATATGATGTACAAGCTGTCGCTGTCATTGTAGTAGTATTGAAACTGCTCTTTTTATTGGATGACAACTTAGAATGGTAAGTGTATGTCAGTTTTATGAGGAAAAAATTATACTGTTTTTACCTAATTATTTGGAGTAAAGGAATCCTTATATTATCTCAAGAGCAAATAGAGCCTCTCAGTTGTAGAACACTGACTAGTAGCAACAATTACTTCTTTCATGAATTTTGACTCAGCTAGTTGTCAGAGAGTTAATTCTACCTTAGTAAGTTGTTTGTCTCATGTCGTATTCCTAAGTAGATACCCATGTTCTCATTGCGTCGCTGATTCCCGACTTTAAATCGTCATACACAAATCCTAAAGAATCTTGTAGCAGTTTATCTGTATGCCTTTAGGCTTCTGGCTCTATGTGACTTCAACGATTATTTTGGAAGGTAAATGAGACTTAAAGCGTCACTTCTCCCAAATGCCAATAAACAATGGCAGCATGTATAGTGATTGCTTCTCCATTAAAAGCTAGCATCAGTTTCAAGTACTATTCTATACTTTCAGAAGAATTCAAAATTTAGCTGTCTTCAAATAAGTGACTTCCAAATAAATGGACTTGCTTTTTGGTTTTTCCAGGACTTTGTCTAATATTGCTGAGAAATATAATGAAAAGAACAAAGAAGGTACTTAATTTTTTATCATTCAAATTCAACGTGATTGTAAGTAATGGATTAAAAGATGCAATAAATGTAAGGAAGACTTTGAAAAATATACAAGTACACATATACAAACACTTGTGTACAAATCGTGCCTTATACCAGAATTATTTCTTCATGTAATTATCTAATTCTACATCTGGGCTGCTAAACTTCAGTGATTTCCTCTGATGTGTAAAGACAGCCTGATTTGTTATTCCCGGCTTCTCCTCACTAGCCGTGCTAGAGTGTGAACGTCCTGGCAGTTCCGTGACTGTACCACCTGTTGTGATGCCTCAGCCTTTGCTCACATTGGTTCTTCTACCTGAAATGTTTTCCTTCTTACCCCCCAACTCCCTCAATCCCTGACAAATCTGCCTTTATTCTTCAGGATTCTACCTTCTCTTCATACCCATTCCCGACCTTACAACTTCCCAAATCAGAACGAATCACTCCTGCCACAGCCGCTCCTATCCAAACATCTGTTAGGGATTTAGCACGCTGAATTAAACCTGGTGAACTAAGTGTGTCTGTCCTATTACATTGCTAGTGTCTATAAATTGCTAAGAATAGATGACATAGAATAAAAGCACAACATAAGTGATAGATAAGGTAGATTGTGAGCTTCTAGGGGGAGGAACCATATCTTTCTTTCTTTTTTTATTTTTTAATGGATCTTTAGTGCCTGACGTAGTGTCTGGCCTAAGAACAATTCAGTGAAGTTGGGTAGGTATATGAGATCTTAAATTCAATTCCAGTTTCTTAGTTCCTTCATTAGGATTTATGTTCATTGGGTTTTTTTTTAAATCAGCTTTATTGGGGTATAATTGACATATAAAATTGTAAGATATTTAAAGTGCATATTGCAGGGGCGCCTGGGTGGCACAGCGGTTAAGCGTCTGCCTTCGGCTCAGGGCGTGATCCCAGCGTTATGGGATCGAGCCCCACATCAGGCTCCTCTGCTGTGGGCCTGCTTCTTCCTCTCCCACTCCCCCTGCTTGTGTTCCCGCTCTCGCTGGCTGTCTCTATCTCTGTCAAATAAATAAATAAAATCTTAAAAAAAAAAATAAAGTGCATATTGCGATCATTTGATATATGTGTACACTGCGAAAGGATTCTCTCATCTGGTTATACATTTATCACCTCATATTTTAATCTTGTGTGTGTGTGTGAACAGTTAAGTCCTATTCCCTTAGCAAACTTCCTTGATATAATACAGTGTGATCAACTACAGTCACCATGTTTTACGTGAGATTCTCAGACCTTAACTTTGTATGCTTTTACCAACCTCTCCCTGTCTCTTGCCCCTCAGCCCCTGGGAACTACTTTTCTACTCTGTTAGAGTAGAAACTACTGTTTCTAAGAGTTTGACTCCCCCCCCCGCAAGATTTCACATACATGTTCATTAGTTTTAAGAGCCTGGATTTAATGGTAGAAATCAATTTGTGAGTTCTTTCCAGAATATATGCAAAATACTTCTTTCTACACATTGCTTTATGTCAGCTTCTACACAGTGGGAAAGGTTGAACAAGGTGTCTTCTAATGTCTCTTCTCATGCTCCCTCTGTCTCAAAAAAAAAAAAAAAAGATGGTTTTAGTATAATCTAGTTAGGGCCACAATACAGATAGGAACTCAGTGACGGATTGCTAGGAGTCATGTTAAAGTATGGAGACAGTGACTCCATAATTCCCATAATGTTGACTCCATAATGTTTAGTTGTACCAATGCATGAAGACTCCAGTGAATAATGTATATGGTTATAGTGTGACTTATTTGGTTACTAATCATGGATTTCATTTCTTTCAGATAAGCCATGGTTTGACTTCAGAAAATGGTACCAAGTTATGAAGAAATCTATTGATGAGAAGAAACAAAAATGGGAGGAAGCCAGGGCAAAGTATGTTGTCTCTTCTGGTTTTAGGTTTATCTGCTTGATTTACAAGTCTGTTACCTTATATTTGAAAGCTGAAGTTTCAGCAGTTAGACTCCTTAGCATTATGACATTTTTTCTAGAAGTGTGTTCTAATCGACTTTTTTTTGGGGGGTTATTACTATTAACCAAATTCCAGATTTTATTTGGATTTCACCAGTGTTTTCATTAATGTCCTCTTTCCAATCCAGGATTCAATCCAGAGTACCATATTGTCTTTAGTTATTAATTTTTTTAAAATTTGCATGAGTCACACCTACATTTCTAATATTCCTCCTCCTCCTCATTTCTCAAAGTTGATCATTTCCCGTTTGCTTTCCTGTAGCTTACCAGGAGCATAGCTGTAGAGTTTGAATCCTGATTGTACTGTGGACTAGTTGTGTAACCATGGGCAAGTTACTTGATTTCTTAGCCTCGGCACACTGAAATTTAGCTTGCTCATAAATTCTCATAGACGCTATGTCTTACATAAGATAGAGTGTATTTCTATTGATCTCTGATTTGAACAGTTTTGTATTTATTCTTAGAACTTTGAGTCTTTGCAAGACTTTGAAGAAAAAGTTAATGTCTCTGTATTTTATGTAAATTTATAATAATACTCAGTTGATCAACTAATTTTGTATTCTTTGAGAAAAATCAAGCCTCCTCAAATTAGTTAAAATAATTCATTCAGTTCCAGGTTCTTCATCAATGAAATAGGGATAATAATGCCTGCTTTGTGCTCTAAGAACTAAATTTCAGTTTTCACAGGTAGAACTGGATTATTTTTCCTCTACATATACGAGAGCTTTTAAATAGAGAAACAGACTTACGGGGATGAATAAAGCACTGTGGGGAAGAGGATCCTTGCCAGAAAGGGGAGAGGTGTAGTAGTTTCTCACTATTCAGGTTTGATACACAATGATGAAAGAAAAGAGCTGGGGTGTGAACTTATTCTGACAGCCTGTGGGTACCCAGGAAACTGCGTCCTTCCTCTTCCTTGTCAGAGAAGGAGTGTCTCTTTGGTCACTGGATCTCAGTGGTTACAAGAGTATCAGGAAGAACAGAAGTTCATTCTGTTGTCGTAGGTTATCTTTGGAGTACCAGCCATTGGCCCTTCCTTTTTTTGGTGCCGGCAGGGGTTGTCCTAACTAATACTGAAAGGCTTGGTATTCAAGGACCATGCCACTCAGGCATCTCAGTGGCAACTAGGAATTCATTAGCTCAAGCCAGGCACCAGCTTACACTGCAGACATAGCTATTAGAGCCCAAATTGATATTTCAGTGCTCAGTTACACATCTTAGACTTACTGACTTTTAGGTACTTTAGGGGAGAATTTAATACCAGAGAGAGTATGTCTATTTCCAAAATGGCATCTTCCAGAGAGAGACCAGGGCTCAGGGAAGAAATTGTCCAGGGGATACATTACCAAGATCCTTCTTTTTTATTATTATTATTTATTTATTTTTTATTTTCATGATGTTTGGTTTTATTTTGTAAGATGAAGATGTAATATTTTATTTTATTTTTTAATGTTTTTTTATTATATTATGTCACCATACAGTACATCCCTGGTTTTTGACGTGAAGTTCGATGATTCATTAGTTGCATATAACACCCAGTGCACCATGCAATACGTGCCCTCCTTACTACCCATCACCAGCCTATCCCAATCCCCCACCCCCCTCCCCTCTGAAGCCCTCAGTTTGTTTCTCAGAGTCCATAGTCTCTCATGCTTCATTCCCCCTTCTGATTACCCCCCCTTTCTTTATCCCTTTCTTCNTCTCCAACAATTGTTGTTTCTTGCCTTGTCTATCTTTGCCATTCTAACTGGCGTAAGGTGGTATCTCAGTGTGGTTTTGATTTGAATTTCCCTGATGGCTAATGATTTTGAACATTTTTTCATGTGTCTGTTAGCCATTTGTATGTCTTCATTGGAAAAGTGTCTGTTCATATCTTCTGCCCATTTTATGATTTGTTTATTTGTTTCTCGTGTATTGAGTTTGAGAAGTTCTTTGTAGATCTTGGATACCAGTCCTTTATCTGTGGTGTCCTTTGCAAATATATTCTCCCATTCCGTGGGCTGCCTCTTAGTTTTTTTGACTGTTTCCTTGGCTGTGCAGAAGCTTTTTATCTTGATGAAGTCCCACAAGTTCATTTTATCTTTTGTTTCTCTTGCCTTTGGAGATGTGTCAAGATCCTTCTGTATGGAGTAGATGCTTTGAGCTGAGTGAAATACGTGAAATACCATGTGTAAATCACTACTGACTAGTGCTTGGGCACAGAGCCCCTGTGTGTGTGGTCTGTTACCTGTCTGTTTCACCTTATCCCACCCCCACTGTTGACATAAATTTGTAATTTTTTCTCCTGTTATTCTGAACATCATCTTCCATGTTGTTAGGTGAAAGTTATTAAAGCATTTTCTATAGCTGAGTTTAGGTCCCTATGTATGAGATTATGAAAAACATTAATAAACAGTAGTTGGAAACGTAATAACAGCTTAAGAGGCTGCTTTGATGACTTCCAGTTGTCATGGAAGATGCTGGGAGGAACATGGAAGAAAATTTAACAGCATGTGCAGAAAATCTTTTTAGCCTTTAGTATAGTAAAATTTGGGGTTAGGCAAAATTTTGTAGATATGATACCAAAAGTATGATCTGTAAAAGAAAAAAGTTATAAATCGGACTTCATCAGAAGAAAGAATATCTGCTCTTCAAAAGACACTGTTAAGGGGCGACCGGGTGGCTCTGTCGTTAAGCGTCTGCCTTCAGCCCAGGGCATTGGGATCGAGCCCTGTGTCGGGCTCCCTGCTCCACTGGGAAGCCTGCTTCTTCCTCTCCCACTCCCCCTGCTTGTGTTCCCTCTCTCGCTGGCTGTGTCTCCCTCTGTCGAATAAATAAATAAAATCTTAAAAAAAAAAAAAAAAAGACACTGTTAAGAGAATGAGAAGCCATACAGTGGGAGAAAATATGTGCACATCACATATCTGATAAAAGATTTGTA
Source organism: Ailuropoda melanoleuca (assembly GCF_002007445.2). Lineage (NCBI taxonomy): Eukaryota > Metazoa > Chordata > Mammalia > Carnivora > Ursidae > Ailuropoda > Ailuropoda melanoleuca. Next base: position 137,516,180 of record NC_048221.1, on the reverse strand, counting down.
TCCAGAATATATAAAGAATTCTCATACGATAAGAACACAGACAAAAACCCAATTTTTTAAATGGACAAGATTTGAACAAATACCTCACTAAAGAAGATGTGTGAAATGATGATAATCACCATTAGTTAATAGGGAAATGCAAATTAAGGCCACGATGAGATATCATTACACACTAGTTAGAATGGCCAAAAACTAAGCAAAATGAACAAAAAGTGACCGTACCTAGTGTGGGGATTTAAAATGGTGCAGACATTTTGGAAATTTGACAGTTTCTCATAAAGTTGAACATAATTTATTACACTATCTAGTAGTTTGCGCTCACATATTTACCCATGAAATGACAACTTCATGTAAAAATCTCTATTCGAATGTTCATAGTGGCTTCATTCACAATGGCCAAAAAGTGGCAATAACCCAAATGCCCTTCAGCTGGTGAATGGATAAACCAAGTGGAGTATGTCTGTACAAAAAAATACTGTTCAGCAGTGAAAGGAAAAAACTTCTGACACATCCAACCATATGAATGATTTAATGCATTATGCTGAATGAAAGTCTCAGAAGGTTACGTATGGTATGATTCCCTTTTTATGACATTCTGGGAAAGGCTAAATTATAGGGGTGGAAAAACATATCAGTAGTTGCCTAACACCAGGGATCTGGGAGTATGGAGAGGGGTTGGTTGTGAGAGGCATGAGAGACTTTTGGATTGATGGGCCTACTCTGTGCATCCACATGACTGTGTGTGTCTGCCAGACCCAGCAGAACTGTGCCCTGAACAGGGTGAGTTTGTATGTATATTATACCTTAATTTTTAATAGTTAGAAAACAAAATCACGTGGGAAAACTGGAGAGAAGCATGCAGGATTCCTGCAGAAAACCTTAGGTGATATGCGTCTGTTTTTTGTAGCTTTTGTAGTTTGGGGAAGAGGTAAGCAAAGTAAAGTACATTTTTATTTGTTTATTTATTTTTTTATTTTTTTATTTATTTTATTTATTTATTCGACAGAGATAGAGACAGCCAGCGAGAGAGGGAACACAAGCAGGGGGAGTGGGAGAGGAAGAAGCAGGCTCATAGTGGAGGAGCCTGATGTGGGGGCTTGATCCCATAACGCCGGGATCACGCCCTGAGCCGAAGGCAGACGCTTAACCGCTGTGCCACCCAGGTGCCCCGTAAGGTACATTTTTAAAGGAGTATCTAGACAGAAGTTATTTTAGATTGCTTTCCCCATTTTCTGGGCGTATGACCCCAAGGAAGTAATGCCTCCTTGACTATAGCATAATTGCCACCTGTGTAGGCATTATAAATGAAGATCTAAATTAGGTATTTGCAAGGGATTTGTAGTAGTGGGTTTATCCACTGATTGGGATTAGACTATTTAGGGAACTTCTTTATTATGTTTACCTTGAGTATATTGTTACATTTATTATTTAAGCAAACAAATAACAAAAAAAGATTTGAAAGAATCACAAACTCCTTTACCATAGGGTTCAGTGACAAGTTCTCTGATATATTTTAAATGTGGTATGTTCACTAAAATTTAGTTCACACATAATTTTCAGGAAAACTGTCACTAACACCGATTGCATCTCTACATCAGAAGACTGGTACTTACTGTTCACTTTGTGTGAGTTACCAGAAGTACTTCTGATTTAATCCTCAGCAGAAGGGCAGTCGGGCAAAGGCAAGAGAACAGTTGTTTCTTAGGTGGTGGTTTCACTTTCTGAGAACAGACAGCAAGAGAATTCTGTGGTGAAGGAAATCATTTCTACATTTTTGTGCAGGACCTTATGACATCTGGGAGGCTTTGGGGATGAGCACGCCATTCTGTTGGCCTGCCGTCTCCTTTGGTGCTGCTTGCTTACATCTATGACATAAGCTCTATCGACCCATGTCAGTAGGTCATTCCAAGGCACAGCTGTTACACTGAGTATCTGGAATTTCAGATGTTGCTTTCAGAGAAATTTCTCTGAAATGTGTTTGGGTCCATTTCTTCCCCATCCTGCTCCAAACGTGTTTCTACATTGTACAGGTATCTGTGGAAAAGTGAAAAGCCACTCTACCACTCATCCATTGACAGAGCAGTGGTGTATAAAAGAAGAGGTGAGTTGCGTTTTCTCTTAACTCCACGTGGCTGTACTGTTGTAGAAAAGCTAACTATCTTGACTTCTTGAGATGTGAGTGCCTGGGGGACCTGACTGGCTCAGTCTGTAGAGCCCGCAACTCTTGATCTCGGGGTTGTGTTTCGAGCCCCATGTCCAGGCCCATCCAAAGAAGTATCATGCTTCATAAGAAGTCTCCAGAGGAATCTATTTTAGGAACATTGCATTCTTTAAAACAGAACTTAAGTTCCCACCAAAATCTAAAATCAGCCTGTGTTTCTATGACTTTCAGAACTCTTTCTGTGGAGAATTGCCTGTAAGTTGTCCTGTTCATTCTTTTTTTTTCCTAATTGTGGTAAAAAATACATAAGATTTACCATTTTAACCTTTTCTAAGTAGTTCCCCAATGCCCCTCATCCAGTTTCGGCTCCCCCCATTGTTACATCTTGCATTATCGTGGTGCATTTATCAAAGCTAAGAAACCAACGTTAATGCATTGCTAACAAGTAAACTCATCTGTGATTTAACATTAGTTTTTATTTTATTCCTTTCCTTTTTCCCTCTGTTTCCAGAAATGGTGGTGAGTCTACAAAAACAATTTAGCGTACTGGTTGATTCAGCACCCACTGTTGAAAAAAAAAGTCCTTCAAGTTTTCAGTTCAACTGGACTGAAGGAGACTCTGCTAGAACCTGTTTCCATGGACATGGCCTCCAGGGGATCCTGAAGAAGAAAGGCCAGTCACTGACAACCAAGAATTCACTATATTGGCTTAGTACACAGAAATTCTGTAGAAGGTATGGGATGCTCTTAGAAATCCAAGGATAAAAACATCATGAAACCTCTAGTTTGGCATGAAGTAATATTCTTTTCTAATTTAAAAAGTCACATAAAATGAACAGTTGACTGTTATAAGAACCAGATAGGTTATTTGTTGGAATTAGAAGATATTGGGCTTATAATCAAGAAAATTGGAATTATACATTGAGTCTTGTTGAAGAGTTTTAGGGATGGAGGTGTTAACTAACCTCCTGGGATAATAATTTCACAACATACATGTAGCACACTTTAAACTTAACATATATGATGTTGATAGTATCTCAATAAAGCTGGAAAAGATTTTAGATTTTTAAAGACTTTTTTCATGGTGCCTTTATATTTTTATACCAATTTCATTTTATACTAATCTCACTGTTTGTACCTAGAAACCTTTGATAAGGCAGTTTCCCAATAGTGAGGAGGATGGGCTAATGAATCGGGCTGTTTACACCCCAGCTTTGCTGCTTGCTCCTGTGGGCAAGTTATTTACCATCTTTACAGCTCTGTTCTCCCAGTTGTGAAAACAGCTTACGAGTGAGTTCAGGGGGAGCTTATGTGTTTATATCTTCCCCATGGCACAGACAGCGTGTAATACTGATCTTTTTCCTCTTCTCAAAACCTCCAGTGGCTCCCATCTCACGCAGAGTAAAGTTAAAAGACCCTAAGGAGCTTACAGGCCCCTGCAGTTCTCTGAGCTTCCCTGCTCGCCTCCTTTGCTCCACGTTCACTGTCCCTGTTCACACCGGCCTCCTAGCTGTTCCTTGAACTTGCCGAGCACACGCCCCACACAGGCCTTGGCGTATATTGTGCCTCCAGCCTGGAATGCTCTTCCCCCACGTACCCACTCAGACTCACTCCTGTCCGGTTTTTGCTCACATTACACTTCACCATCCTGTCTGAAATAGCAGCAGCTCTCCCCTCACCCTAACGGGCACGCCTCATCACTCTCTACCACCCCCCCGCCTATGTTTTCTTTCTTACAGCTCTTGTCCGTATTGACTAGATTATTATATCTTTGTTTTGCTTTTTTTTTTTTTTAAATATTTTATTTATTTATTTGACAGAGATAGAGACAGCCAGCGAGAGAGGGAACAAGCAGGGGGAGTGGGAGAGGAAGAAGCAGGCTCATAGCAGAGGAGCCCTGATGTGGGGCTCGATCCCATAACGCCAGGATCACGCCCTGAACCGAAGGCAGACGCTTAACTGCTGTGCCACCCAGGCGCCCCTGTTTTGCTTTTTTGTCTGCCTCCCCCCACTAGAAAAAATGTAAGGTCCTTGAGTGCAGGGACTCTGTCTGTCTTAAAATCCCAGAGGCTAGAGCAGGGCCTAGCACATAGTAGGTGCTCACCAGTTATTTGTTGAATAAATGTATGAAAAGTAGAGAATGAGAATTTAGTGTCTGTCGCATAGTAAATCTCAACACATGATAATTCTGATCATTACTTTAAATAAAACTAATTTTCTGTTAAAGAGTTTCTCTTCCTGAGTTATCAATCAAAGATAAGTAAAATCTAGAAAATACAATAAGAGATAACAAAATGAAGTTATCTGTATGAAAATTTACTACTCAACAAAAGTTTAGCTGAGTCTGGAATGATTACAGAGTGGCGCTGTCCTAGCAGCAGCAACAGGGAAAAGCTAGAATCTAAACCCCAGGGTCAGCTCCACGTCTGAGGTGTTACATTCCTGTGCAGTGGTCAGTGCGATAGCTTTTTCCGATGTTAAGATTTCATCAAAAGGAAGAGAAAAGGTTGCAGTCCTGGCCGGTGAAGAGCACCCGCATGAGACCAGTAAGTTAGGAAGTGGTGTTCTGGCGCCCTTCTGTCTCTAATGCCTGCAGAATCGGTCCCGAGTTCGTTCGGGGGGAGTTTATACCCTTATGCTTTTCCCATGGTGCAGTCTGTGGATTTCTAGATCTTTTTTTTTTTTTAAGATTTTATTTATTCCTTTGACAGAAATAGAGACAGCCAGCGAGAGACGGAACACAAGCAGGGGGAGGGGGAGAGGAAGAAGCAGGCTCATAGCAGAGGAGCCTGATGTGGGGCTCGATCCCAGAATGCCGGGATCACACCCTGAGCCGAAGGCAGACGCTCAACCACTGTGCCACCCAGGCGCCCCTGGATTTCTAGATCTTTCTAAATCTTCACAGACTTAATACAGTAATGTAAGACAGTTAGTTACAAATGGACCTTGTATAGTCAGGGATGAAACAGCTGAGATTTTTTTTTTCTCTGCATGAACTATAAGGCTAAAAATTACAACCTATAGATGAAGCATCAGTGATACCATGACTTTAAGCACCAAAATTCTGTCAACTTTACCTATTTAGACCTTAGCATAGAACAACAGAGTAAGCAAAAAGGCTTTTGCCAACCAGTGAAAATGTCACAAAGCCCATGACTGGAGCTAACGCCCTCTTCTCAGAAAGCCCCTTAGTGCCTCACTCGGAGCCAGCGCGCTCTGCCTGCAGGTGTGTTTCTGTCAGGCTTAGCTGTCTGACTTCCAAACTCCTAATCATCAAAAGAAACAAAGTAGGAGGGAGACTGAGAGGTGCTCTGCTGATAGTCATCTTGACAGCAAACATAAATGACATCCACTTGACAAACGAGAGAGGAGCCAGCATCAGAATCGGAAGCAGACAAAAGAACTCAAGTTACAGCAGTCTGACGTTCACTCGTGACACACTGTTTAGATTGCTCCCCTAACAGAATAAGCCTGATGGGGTCTCAGCTTTAACACAGAGCGTGACCCAGAATGCTGTGTGCATTCTCTTTGGGTTTGTTTTTCTTAGCTGTATTTTCTAATATTTTTACAGTAAAAATGAGCAACTTACAATAATATACTTTATATTTTTATATTCATCTCATTTTATACTCATTTATATTAATAATGTATAACTCAGTTTTAAAAGCTGTCCATACAAAATGGTGTAAATGAAGTATTTTGATGCTTAAGAGAGCAGATCTTCAGCTGTATAGAGAATTTTGTTACACAGAAGGACTCATGTCTGAGGGTTCAAGAGACAAACGTTGTACAGTAAAATCCTTGTGAGAACATTCAGGCCTTGAGAACTAAGCAGAGAAAGGCTGTAAGAGCACTTCAGATATGAGAGGCTGTTTATGCTTCTAATCTGAGGCAGAATGAACAGTCTTCGTGAATTTAAACGCCCTTAATATTCCTCACATTTATAGAAGTACCCGTCTGTAAGTAGGCCAGTTACTGACAATTAGCTAGGTCTAAAGACCCGTTGCAGGCAGTGGCTAATCAGTGTCTATCCCTGGCCTCCCTCAGAGGGGCAGTGGTTCCTCTCTCCTCCCACAGGAAGAGGAACAGCCGAGGTACTTCAAATTGCCATCCACAGGAAATGGAGGGGCTTTGCGTGCCACCCTGCCCCCCATGCACACACAAATTTTTTTTTTGGTCCCACAAAAATTTGATTTGAATTTTAAAAATTTTATTTTATTGAATGTCTTAAACTAGAGTAAAAAACAGTACTCAAATATGCGTGTCATACACCAAATTTGAACATCTTTCAGACCACCAGAACTTTAACTTATGTTAGCAGGTTTATTTAATTTTGTATGTATGCAGACTTGAGAGACCATTCTTATTGCACACATTGAAACTTCTCACAAGAAAGTTCTCATAAGGAGGTTCAGATGTACCTTATACCCCCTTTTAAATGTGAACCTGTGCTTATCCCTTCACATAAAATTGTTTCTATAAACATACTCTTACAGCATCCATTTGCCACACATTCATTTTCCATGTCAGAGCTCAAGGAACATCCGTCAGCACATGTTCTACTCACAGCAAAGTACGTGGCAATAACAAATTATGTTATATTCGGTTTTATGGCTTATGACTCTAGGATAGTTTTCTGAGTTTGTGATAAAGAATGTAATCCTTATATGGTTTTGTTAGTGATTCAGCTTAAAAATAGAAGTCCTTATTATGGGAGCAAATAGTTTGTATACCTTTTCTTATCTTTCTGATGTAGAAAAAGAGCTTCCCTAGGTAAGAGAAACAATACTTTTTACCCTTTGTTGTAACCATTTGTCTGGAAGAATCTCTCTTGAAATAGCTGAAATTGAAAAGAAAATAAGAGCAAGAGGCCACCAGTTTGTGAGAATTCCTGTACATGCCTTATACTTGATTTCTGTTAAACCAATGAGTAGTTGAGGCTTTTACATGTCCTATTACTGATTATGGTAGGGTTTTGGCTTTATTATAGATCATTAAATTAGTCTTAAGATTTTAAGTGAAAACAAAAATCAATTTTAAAGAAGTATAGTGGAGGTGAACATTTTTGAGCCCGTACTGTGTACTGACCATTGGGTTAAGTGCTTAATGTATATTCTCATTCGATACTTTTGTTCACTGTACGAGGTAGGCACTGTTGTTGTTTCCTGTTTTACAGGTGAGAGAACCAAGGCTAGTTATCCGTAGTCACAACTAACCAAGTCTAGTTATCCATAGTCACAACTGGTGGGGGTGGAGTTTTGTGGTGCACACATAAAATTTCTTTCAGGAATGTGGGACCATCTGTGTTATATAAATCCAATATCGAAGTTTATATCTTCTATATGTTTTTTACCTGTTTTTTAAAGCTTTTTACTATGGAAAATTTCAAGTATATTCAAAAATAGAATAGTATAATGAACCCCCCTGTACCTGTCATTCAGCCGTAACAATTGTCAACATGACTAGACTTGCTTCGCCCATGCCAACCCGCTCCTCCACCCCCGCCCCCAGATTATTTGGAAGCCTATCTCAAATGTCATAATATTTTTAAAAATAAAACCATAACAAATATCAATCAGACATTAAAAACCTAATGGTAATTCCTTAATATTATCAAACATGCCGTCAATGTTTAGATTTTTCCCAATTGCTATGAAATTTTTAATATAATTCAAATAAGGCCCATACATTGCAAGTAGCTAAGATATCCCTTAAGTGTTTTGGTTGGTAAATTCCCCTTTTATGTCATTTTTTTTTTCTGCTTGTAGGGAAAAAATTACTTGTTGAATAATCCAGGTCTTGTGTCCTATACAATTTCCCATAGTCTGCATTTTGCCTGATTACAACCAATGATACCATTTAACATGTTCCTCTGTCCCCTGGATCGCCTACACCTTGGTATAGTTAGAGATGGAGTGTTAGAGTTAGAGATTCGCAATTAGAGATTTGGTGGCAGTTGGAGACTTGATCTACTACTTTTAAGATAAGTGAAATTGCTTTGTAAACTCTTCTTTCTATAATAGGTACAAGATTGTAGGCTACGTTATCAAGTCTGGTGTCTTATTTCGGGTGGGGATTAGAGATTATTTATTTTCTTTTATTTTAAAACTATGCCCAGAATCTCTTCCTGTGTGCTATTGTTTGCTTTGAGCATGGTAAAAAGAAGCAGCCCATTTGGAATGGAAGGACTTCTGGGCGAGCAGTTGTGAAACCGGGCTCTAGTACCATCTGTTACCCTGGCGTGGTAGCCCCCATGGATGGTGCTAACATGTTTTCCTCTGTAAAATTAAGTTGTTTTGCCAAATTTTTCCAGGTTTCCATCCAACTCTGAGTACTGTTTTAAACCTACCCATATATATTTGCTAGTTTGGGGGATGTTTCAGGGATAGATGCATACATTTTAAATGGTCATTTTAAGATAACTTCTTCCTTTTTCTTCCCTTTCTAGCTATTGTAAACATGTGACAACCTATGAAGAATCAAATTTTTCACTGAGTTATCAGTTCATAATAAATCTCTTCTCCTTCCTCCTGAGAATAAAGACCTCTTCTCTCCATGAAGAAGTGAGCTTAATTGAAAAGATACTTTTTAAAAGAAAGTATGGTAAAACGAAAAAGAAATCAAGATCCAGGAAAAGGAGAAAATACTGAGAAAAATGAAATAGAAACTTTATTGGGAAAGTATTTTAATAGTGACAATAATGTGAAATTATAATATTCCAGAGAATTATGGGAAATAGAATTTTATCATATATCCACACATACATAGATACATATATATGTATCAAATGTGTTTATAAAAATGTGTATTGGAAAATAAGTAAATTGTGTTTGAATTTATTTTTTAAATTATGAATATTCTTTTTTTTTTTTTAAGATTTTATTTATTTGTTTGACAGAGAGAGAGACAGCCAGCAAGAGAGGGAACACAAGCAGGGGGTGGGAGAGGAAGAAGCAGGCTCATAGCAGAGGAGCCTGATGTGGGGCTCGATCCCAGAACTCCGGGATCAGGCCCTGAGCCGAAGGCAGATGCTTAATGACTGCGCTACCCAGGCACCCCTAAATTATGAATATTCTTTGAGAAGACTTAAACAGTAAATTTTATAAAATGGTATCCAGAAATTGGTATTCATTGTATTTTAAAGCTAAATTTGCTTTTAAACTAGATCACTTCCTTACTTTTTATGCTCCAAAGGAAATCCCAGATGGGTCAAAGATCTAAACATCATAATCTTTTACATATGCATATATTATAGTATTAGAAGAAAATAAGTATGGCTGCTTTGATGATCTTGGAACAGGGAGGGACTTTCCAAACATGCCCCAAAACGAAAAGCCAAAGGGAAAAATTGGTAATGTGACTGCAAAGTCACAGGCAAATAGCAAGTAGGAAAATATATTTGCAGCATAGGACAGACAAAGGAATAATTTCTTTAGTGTATCAATAGATCTTGCAAAGCAATAGGAAAAAGACAAGCTGAGCAAGGAATATGAAAAGATAGCTTTCTGGAAAAAAGAAATACAAAGGCCAACCCAAAAAAATGATACAAATTAAAATAGATTACCAAAGACATACAAAGGTTTTTAATATCTGGTGAGGGTATTGGAAAATGAGGCATTCTCGTTCTCAGTTTATTCATGCAACAAACACTGGACAGCTGTGTTCCAGGCGTATTCTAGGCACTGGAGATATAGCGGTAAACAAGGTCCCTGCCTTAAGGATCTTCTATTCTAACTGGGTGGGGGCAGATAGTAAACATATATGCAGTAGTCGGGCTAATGAGGTGCAACAAAGGAAAAGCAAGGTAAGGGTGAGAAGGGGGTCCTTTTTATAAAAGGTGTTTGAGGAAGGCCTCTGGGAGGTGACCTTGAGCAGAGATCAACTGGTATGGCCAAGCCATGTTGCTCTCCAGGGGAAGGTTATTCCGAGCAAAGGAAACAGGCAAAGGCTCTGAGGCAAGAGTGCTTGACGGAGTCAAGGAATAGCAAGTTGTTCAGGCAGCTGGAGTGTTAGGGTTGTAGGGGAGACTAGTAGCATGTGAAATGGAAGAGTTTGCATTCAGGGCCACGGTAAGGACTTTGGCTTTTATCCCAAGGGCGTCATGGGAAGCCATTAGATAATTTTGAGCAGAAGAATGGTGTGATCTGGGGCGCCTGGGTGGCTCAGTCGGTTGGACGTCTGCCTTCGCCTCAGGTCATGAACCTGGGGTCCTAGAATCGAGCCCCACATTGGACTTCCTGCTCAGCAGGGAGCCTGCTTCTCCCTCTCCCTCTGCTGTTCCCCCTGCTTGTGCTCTCTCGCGCTCTCTGTCAAAGAAATAAATAAAATCTTAAAAAAAAAAAAAAAGAGTGGTGTGATCAGATCTATGTCATAAAAGGACCATGTTGCTCTGTGGTGAACAGATTGCAGGGGGAAATGGGCAGAGGTAGAGGCCACAACAGAGACTGCTGTTCTGGTTTGGGCAAGAGGTGGTGGTTTGGACTACAGAGATTGTAGTGGAAATGGAAGTGGGAGGAAGGGATTAGATCCCAGATACAGTTTACGTATGAAATAATAAGGATTTGGTGATGGGTTGGTTGTAGGTGTGAGAAATCAAAATGCCCCAATTTATTCCCCCTGTACCATTTATTAAGATGGGGCTGCTTTAATTTCCCCCTATTTACCCTGTTTGTGAGGGAAGTTAACTGGGTTGTTTATAGAGCTGTGGGAATAGCCAAACACAGGGTACCCAAGATTGAATAGATGGGATTGACAGCAGCCAATTAATCACATATACTTAGCATCCGGGAGAGGATGCAGCACACTAGGCAGAGCCAATGGGGTCACGCTCGGGAGCAGAGAACAACCAGGGACAGGGAGGCAGGCTTTGTCGTATCAGAGGGATGGAGTGGTCCCTGGTTCCTGTACAAGGGTATGATTGGCTTATTTGAAGAATCCCATGGGCAGGCAGGAACTCCTCTGGTTCTCTTATAGGGTGTGTTTGGTTAGGGGACCCTATCTTTGGGAGCAGAGTGGGGAGGGGAAGTCAAAGTTAGGCCACCTTGGGGCCCTCCCAGTTTCACCAGATGTTAAGGCAGCACATGGTATCAGGCCTAAATTTTAGGCCATACACCACAGGGGAACTCGGAAGAGTGGCTATTGGGAAATCAGTGTTGTTTGGAGCATATTGAGTTTGAGATGCCTGTTAGACGTTGGAGAGACATCAAAGTCTGAAGTTGGAGGGGCAGGGGTCTGGGGTAATGTAAATGTAGGAAACCTCAGAATATAAGTACAATTTAAAAACCGTGAGGCCAGATGGAATCTCCTAGAGTTTGTATAGACAGACGCGGTCTCCATGAACGCTGTCTGTGCTGCAGCAAGTTCCCTTCTACTCCTGGATTGCAGGGGTGTTTTTTTTTTTAATCAGGAATTAATGTTGATTTGTTTCTGGTTTTGTTTTTTTTTTCAGATGCTTTGTTGCATCTATGAGATGGTGGAATTTTTTTTTTCTTTTTTAGCCAGTCAGTATGGCTTTCAATATGGTTAATGTGAAATTCAGTTGAGTTTCAAATATTAAACCAACCTTGCATTCCTAGGATAAACCCCACTTGGTCACGATCTATGATCCTTTTTACATATTATTGAATTTGATTTGTTGAAATATTAAGAATTTTTGCATCCATGTTTGTAAGATATGTTGTTTCTCCATTACTAGAAGGGAGATTTGTGGACATTTCAGTAAATATAATCCAATAAAAATGTCTTGATTATCTATCACAGTGGTTCTCAAAGTGTGATCCTTGAGCCAACAACATTGACGTTTCCTGGAGACTTATTAGAAATGCAAAATTCCAGGCCCTATCGCTGACCTGCCAATTTAGAAACTCAGCATGGAGCCCAGCAACGTATGTTTCCGCGAGCCGTCCCGACGATTCTGATGCACACACACTAGTGTGAGAACCACCGTTGGTTCTATCACGTATCAGTAAAGTTCAAAAATAAATGACATGGAATGGAAAGTAAGGAATGCTTTTAGGCTGCAGTTAACAGAATCCCCTCCAATTATTAAACCAGAGATTGGTTGGTTGGTTTGTTTTTTACATAATGAAAGTTCTGGAGGTAAGTCATTCCAGATTTGGTTCAGTGGCCCAACAGTGTTAGCAAGGACCCAGACTGGTTTTGCTCTGCCGTTCTCAGCATGTTGGTCTCTTCTTCAGCTCGCTACCTCTTGGTCACAAGATGGATGCTACAATTCCACACAAATCCTGGTCGAAGGAGGGAACTAGGACTAACCACTTCCTCGAGGGTCTCTTTGGTGAGAAAACCGTTTCTAGAAGCCCCCCAGTAGAGTTTCCTTTCCATTGGCCAGAACTGCACCAGGGGAATAGGATCGCCATGACTGCTTTAGATTATCATGATGCATTCCTACCTTCCCCAGGATTAAGGATCTTTCTCTAATATTTGAGCAAAATTAGGGTACTATTAGCAGGGAAAGGCGGGGGGACTCTGTTGATAGTCAATGAGCAATGTCCGTACATGTGGTCTTACTTCTCTAGTTCAAAGTCTCAACATCTCATATGTGCAAAATAGGATGCTATGCTATTATGGGTAAAACAATTCTTAACATCTATTGATCGTCTGCCACCAGGGCATCCTGTTAGAAACTTTGTATTAGCATCTGGATTTGTTCTAGTCTTACGGAATAACCTAATAATAAATGCTTGCATAATGTCTATTACGTGCCAGACCTTTTTCTCAGTGCTTCATATATTTTTCATGTATATTAACAATGGAGTTAAATTAATAAATGAGTTATTAATCTCACAATAACCGCATGATGTAGGTACTATTATTTTCCATGTTACGGATGGGGAACCTGAGCCACAGTGGGGTTGCATAACTTGCCCAAAGTCACACAGCTAGTCCAGAATAAACTGCACTACACTGTCTCTCCTGAGACTTAATCAGCCTTCGCTCCCAAGGAACTTAGGATATTTGAAGAGTCAAAAAAAAGTTTTTTTTAAGAGTTTTGTTTTTAAGTAATCTCTGCACCCAATGTGGGACTCAAACTCGCAACTCCAGAATCAAGAGTCGCCTGCTCCGCTGACTGAGCCAGCCCGGCGCCCCAGGAGAGTCAAAGTTTATTTCACACATTCAATATACAAAATTAATGACACTCGGTTTTATTACCTGTAAATTTTCCCTAGCCTCCATCCTGTTGGGTGGGGTGGAGGGCAGCCAAGAGGGCAGCCAAGATACTGCTTTGAATCCTTAATCTTACCAATTACAGATATTTTCATCTCTTCAGGGTGAAAACAGCCACTTTGGAATAAATATTGGGCAAAGTGAAAGTTGAAGTCCCTATTAAGGCCGTTGCTCACATCCATCTCCTTCCCTAGATGGCCTCTGGGTTCAAGGGTGAGATGCAGGAGGAACCTCCACCCTGTATGTGGCCCAGCTGGGCTCTGACGCAGGTGGTCGTGGGTGCGGATCGCTCTGCTCCGCTCCCCCTGGTTCGGGTCGTCCACAAGGAATGCTGGCTCAGCTCCCCCGGCGTCCCCCATACTCCGACCAAGAGAACGAAAGTGCTTCTGGATCACCTCCACTCTCAGGGATGCCTTAGCACAGGGGGCAGCGCTTCTCCTTTGCTGCGGTACCCCCGGATTGGCACAGGGCGCCCTGTAGGTTCTCCTCAAGGCCTAGCTCTGCCTGAATACTCGCCTCAGCTATTTCTAAACACGAAGTGCACCATGATGAAATAAGGCAGAAGGAGGCTGAGGGCCATGATGGCGGTACAAATGGAGCTGCAGAGGCACAGAGGAGGAAGGGAGAGCAGAGCGGGCGGGGGCAGCATGGCGGGGCTCGGCTCCCAGGGAGGGGTGCCCAGTTCCCAGGCTGCCCCTGCCCGGGGCAGGAAGCAGATTTTTCATTTCCTTTCAGGGGAAGCAATAAATTATTTTGCGACTAGAGTGACGTGTGATATTTGTTGATTTGGGTGGAATCTCTTTTACGAACAAAACTTGTTTTACGTTTTTTTTTCCCATTAGATTCCCTACCACTGCAACGAAATATAATTTTACAGATTAGGTGACCACCCTAAAGGGAAATAAAACCAAGTGATAATTCAGATGGTCTCAGCTCCCAGAACTATTGTAATCGTGTGAAGCAGATACTTCCGGGGGGCGGGGGTGAGAGTAGAATGCAATAGGTACTTCTAGAAAAACAGTCCTTAAATTGTGTGTCTGTCAGTGATCCGTCTAAGCTCAAAGCCATGCAAATACAGCATATGTGTGCTGAAGTGGAGAAAATTTCTTCTTCTTAGTTGTCTATCAAATTTGGATCATCAGAACCTCATGAAAAACACAGTTGTGAACACACTTATTCTGCACCTATCTACCTACCAAACATTTTGCGTGTTTTTTCCTTTATTATATCTACTCACTATATACTATTTACCAAACATACCAATCTATTCTTTCATATACTATATCTTTCATTTACTGTGTCTACATCTGTGGCGATTAAAAGTTTGATCATAGTAAATAAACATAAAAACTTCTAAATTTTTAAAACTAAGAAATTAAACCAGTGAAGTACGATGAGAATCCTTTCCCATAAGAATACAGGACACTAGCCTAAATATTTTGTTAATCTACAAAGATATCTCGTAAAATCTGAACATAGGTGTTAGGTGTTTTGGGGTTGTGTTTGGTGGGGGGTAATCCTTCAGAGAATGTGGATTTCTTCAGGCAGTTTGAGATTCTGGGTTAGACTTGAAAGGAAAAGGAGGGCCTTCCACCTGCCAACCTTGGCTCCTCTTGCAGAGGGTAAACGGACATCATTATGAGAATGCAGTGCTGGTTAACGGGTGAAGAGCTGCTGCGTGCCTTACCCCGCCGAAGGGTAGTATTTCTCTGGGGCCACAACAGGCTTGTCATTGCCACACAGAAGTGGAACCTTCTATTGCCCAAAGGAAGGAGGAGAGGAGAGCCCAGGGCTGGGGCAGCAAGGGCTGCACCTTTACCCGTAGAGTATCTGTAGTTCTTTGTTCTCTCTTTTTTTGTTTCTGCTTTTTCCCTCCATAGGCACAAAGCCGAGGGGGGGGTGGAAGGCAGTATTAATTCAACCTTGTATTTATACAGAAAGTGCTATTAAGAGAGAAGGAGCATTATTTCCAAGTCTTAAGGAAAACTGAGTAGAATTTCCAAAGTTCTATGAATCATTATATATTGCAGATAGTTAAAAGTGTATATTTTCATGTTGGGCATAGAGCCAGTGACTTTTTTTTTTTTTTTGGGTTTTAAATACCTCTCTATTCTTGAAAGCTGAGTAAATTCACATAGTATTAAGTCTCTCACAAAATGTTTTCAAGAAGCTCTTAGCGTGTGTTCCCTTGTTTTGTGCCCTCATGGAGTATTGAAGCATAAAGTGATTTTAGTGCCAGACTTACCTGATAATAGGCTACGACTTGAGAAGAACTTACAAAAGAGTGCTTTTATTGACTTTATAAATTAAGAACCTGGTATTTCAGCTCACTTGGCCTTTTGCCCTTCTGCAACAATTATTTCCTCTGGAACAATTAGTACATGTTTTATGGATATTTGCGTTGAACTGGGTGAGTCACAGATATTTCCAAAAGAATTTTTAAGTTAGAATTCCACTTAAATGTAATTACCTTTTGTCACCATTGTTGTCTGCATTAATTCAGATTAAGTGATTAAGTTAAACATTACCTAAAATGAAAGAGGTGGTCTCTGATTTTTAACTCAAAGGTTTTAAGTAGGAAAGATGTGTTCTTTTTTTTTTTTTTTAAGATTTTATTTATTTATTTGACAGAGATAGAGACAGCCAACGAGAGAGGGAACACAAGCAGGGGGAGTGGGAGAGGAAGAAACAGGCTCCCAGTGGAGGAGCCCGATGTGGGACTTGATCCCATGACGCTGGGATCACGCCCTGAGCCGAAGGCAGACGCCCAACGCCTCTGCCACCCAGGCGCCCCGGAAAGATGTGTTCTTTACCATGTTGGAGAATAAGAAAATATTATAAATGTGTTTACTTATTTTTACCTTTCTCTCCTTAGAAATTCACACCAGAATAAAAGTCTCCCTGGGAAGGTCTCCTCTGCCTGGGTCCCTTGTCACCCTGCTTGGGCCCTCTCCTCCCACTCCCCACTTGGCCATTCTGCCAAAACACCATTTGCACATGTCAGCCCCTCTCCATTTCTCCCAGACAATCCGCTGAGTTTCTCCAAGTGCAGCCCAGGGATGGGTGTCTCATGTAGGTGGTGCTTGTTAAGACCCTTCCTGACCCCCCTGACAGCCTCCTCTTCAGCACGGTCTGGGGCTCCGAGTGGGTGGGGTGGCCCCAGAGTCTGCATTTTATCACCCAGCCACCCCGAGCCCCCACGCACCATAATTCTGCTGTCTGTTCCACTACCTGGTCCCCGCCTCCTGGTCCCCAACTCACTCTGTCCCTTGACTGATCTCATCCTCCCTCTGTCTGAAAGGGCACCGAGTCCTTCCACAGCAACAGGGAGAGCTCTTTCCCGTTCCTCAGCACTCAAAAAGGAACGCAGCCTATGTTTGGCATTTAAGGGAGCCTACTTCTGCACGCGTCCTGTTGTCCCAGCACCCGGGAAGGCTTTGAGACCGGGGGCCATTTCTCATGCTCCGTATAAAACCCCACACCCCACAGACGCTCAAGAAAGGCCTCGATGGACGGAATGGTGATAAAAAGGGAACGATTATGAAAACCTTCCTACATTCTTATCGGCTAGGCACTGCAAGGATCACTGCCTGACGAATAAACCTGGTTATCTGCCTTCCAAATGTGGGTTTTGAATCAAATGGAAGTATCTTTAAAACAGAACGGGGAAACAGGGGCCTCACTTTTGCTCGAGGTACACCTGTGACAATACCACAAAGATCACATGTCTCCGCGGCACTGGGAATATGCCAGACACTGGTCTCAGCACTTACATATCCCTCCCCTCTCATCCCCTGACTGATCCCATGATGCAGTATGTTATTTGACAAATAAAGACACTGAGAAGTTCTGATCCTGAATCCGTGGGCTTTGGCTTACAGCCCTGCCTCTCAGCTCCCAGCCCTGGTGATGTCAGTTTGGAATCAAAGGAGCCCAAATGCTACCATGAAGGAGAAAACATTAGCGTTTATGACTGACATGTTTCCTCACTACCCCCTCCTCCAAAGCTCCACCTCGAACCTGTTCGTCCTCCATGCTCCCTGGCTCTCAATTATGGCACCATTCACCCCATCACCATAAATCGCCAACCCCTCCCAGTCTGTCACCCCACATCTCTGTCACTCAGCCCTGACAGTTCCATCACCAATGGCCTCTCTGGCCAGTCTCCAATCCTATGACAACATAGTCACTGCCCAACTCAGGCCCTCATCATTTCCCTCCTGGTGTGTGCAAAACCGCTCTCATTTCCAAGCATCTCTCCCTGTCCTGCCCCCGCCAGTTATGTCCCCAAAATAGATCTAATGACACTCTGAGGCTCAGCACCCTTTGATGGCTCCTTGCTGCCCACAACCTGATGGCTTGGCCTGGGTGGTCCCTCAGAGTGTGGCCCCCACATAGCCCCTGCAGTCACCTGCCCCCTCCCCGGCTCCCTCCATCGCAGACAAGGGAATCCTGAAAGACCATGACATCTCCCACCTCAGGGCCTTTGCTCGTGCCATATTCCTTATCAGAAACATCCTCTCTCATCTCAGGAGACCCCTTTTCCTTCCTTTATGACCCTGCTCAAATGCCATGTCCTCTCTTTGCCCCCTCCACTCCCCCAGGCAGAATCCATCATTCCCTAAGCATTCGACACGCATCCCCATTAGGGCACTTACAGCATTTGCATGAATGTGCCCAGGTCTCCAGGTTGAGCAACTTGGGTGCCAGACCGTGAGTTAGTCCTGGATACACGCACCCACGGGCTGTGTAGATCTGGCGGCTAAGAAACCTGAGATCTTATATGAAAAATAGAGTTCACAAAGATTAAAAAAGTATAGGTAACATGCCAAAGAAGAGGATCATTTAGGAGATTTCACACGCCTAATTTATAATAATGAACTTCATACAATTAATTTCTTTTTTTTAATGCAAGCATTTATTTATTTAGAGAGGGAGGAGAGGGCAGAAAATATATTTTTTTAATTTTTTATTATTTGTTTATTTGGCAGAGAGAGAAAGAGCACACTCAGGTGGAGCAGCAGAGGGAGAAGTAGGCTCCCTGCTGAGCAAGGAGCCTGACTCGGGGCTCGATCCCAGGACCCTGGGATCATGACCTGAGCTGAAGGCAGATGCTTCACCGACTGAGCCACCCAGGTGCCCCATACAATTAATTTCTACTTGCCACCCACCAGAAACTTCGTAGGGTCACTCTTCTGTGCATTCTCGGTGCGATGCCAGTATGTTGTTTTGCTTTCTTAAGGATCACGTGCATTCCAACGAGCACTTTCTGTGCTTTGCCCACTCTGTCTCTGTGTTAAAAGCCCTCTGACTTCCTGTCTCAGAGTTCCTGTCCCCATCTGCTGATCCCCAAGACGGCCCCAGAGTAGAGTCACTTGGAGTTTTGTGATGCCCTGAGGAGCTCTAACTCAGAGGATGGAAGGATACCTGAGAAGTGATGCCCCATTGCCTCTCAGCTCCGAAGTGATAGAACCAGCGCGGTGCTCGAGGTGTCCCTTCGTGAAAGGCAGTCCTGCAACTCCAAATCCTGCTTCCCCGTTGTTTCTCTCTCGATGCTTGTTGTGAAATTCTCCTGATGCTTTTTTCCTTTTCATTTTTCCAACCCTTAGTTCTTCCTTTTTCTAATTATCACCAACAGGAGTAACTCAAAATTCCAGATATTGGAACTGACAGTTTTGGGGTGTTTAGGAAAGATAACCAAAGGGGAGTCACAAAATACTCAAATTTCAAGTAAAAAGGAACTCAGCTGGGGAAGAATTATTAGAAAAATTGAGTTAATGAAATGTTAACTTTGGGCAAGCAACTTGATCCCTTGTTTCCTTCCTATAAAGGCAGGATAATCTCTTCCTCGTATTAAAAAGTGATGAGATGCTACGATTTTAAATATCCATTTTACAATGAAGATGTTTTATCACTAGTAACCTTTTCTTCAAAGGGTGAAATATGCAAATGTGAGCCAGCAAACAGAGCCAAGGCCTCCCACTCCCAAGCCTGGAGCGCTTTCTTAAGATGGCCGCAAAGCATGATGGCTCCTCCCCACTCAGTATTAGTCACAGACAAGAGAGGTTTACTGAAGGGTAAGGCCAGCGTGTCTAAGCCTAGGGCTTTCTGGCAGCCGTGTTGCAAGTGTTGAGCCTTCACTGGAATGATCGATCTGTGTGAAGCCATAAGAAAAGAATGTGAGATATCTGGGTTCCAGTTGCCAGCAAGAGGGTGACACCCAACTTGACATAGCTGCTTCTGCCTTCATTCAGAAATGGCGAGAGAGTCTGGATCAGGTCCCAGGTATTTAACAAGACTCACCTGAGACTGCAGTCATCCTGGCATGACAGGCAGACATGGTAGGGAAGGGGTGAAGCCTCCGTGGAAAAGCACGTTCAGGACAGTGTCCTTAAGGACGTCGGAAGATGGAGCGAGAGTTCTGCGGGTTGCCATGTTCTCTAAGTTGGACAACCAATTTGGAGAATAATCAAACGCCATTCCCTACACCAGATGGTGTCACTAGAAGCCCCAGCCATGGCTCCACCACATTTAAAGTGTCCAGGCTGCCTTAAAATGGGGCCACAGGCTAAACCCAGAATGTCAGGCAGAAATGCTCTCATATTGACCATACCACTATCCAGAAGGGAAAGTGCAGGATTTGGAAATGAGACTCTGATTCAAGTCCCAAATTTACTGACTATGAGACTCTGAATACATGTTTTGATCTCTTTGGACCTCATTTCTTCATCTGCAAGGTGGGGCATAACCCTGTCTACCTCAGAGTTTGTTTTAAGGGTCAAAGGAGCTGAGGTATGTGATCTCTGATCAATGAGTACTGCCCAAAGAAGGCTAATGTCATCACTGTCCTGAATAACAACTACCAATACTCTAGAAAATGCTTATTGCCATGCTAGATGATGAGGGGTTTTTTAAATATGAGATATAGGGGCGCCTGGGTGGCGCAGTGGTTAAGCGTCTGCCTGCAGCTCAGGCGTGATCCCGGCGTTCTGGGATCGAGCCCCACATCAGGCTCCTCCGCTATGAGCCTGCTTCTTCCTCTCCCACTCCCCCTGCTTGTGCTCCCTCTCTCACTGGCTGTCTCTGTCAAATAAATAAATAAAATCTTTAAAAAAAAAAAATAAATATGAGATATAGTTTCTGTCTCTTAAGCAGCTTATAATAAATACAGTGAAGAAAAATGGGAAGNCTCCCCCTGCTTGTGCTCCCTCTCTCACTGGCTGTCTCTGTCAAATAAATAAATAAAATCTTTAAAAAAAAATAAATAAATATGAGATATAGTTTCTGTCTCTTAAGCAGCTTATAATAAATACAGTGAAGAAAAATGGGAAAGTGGAATGCTTCATATTTATTGAATTCCAATAGGCCTGGCATAGTTTGAGGCACTTTTCACAAAACAAAACAGATAAATACCCTGGTGATAGGAATTAGTACCTCATATCCCCTAGTTGTGGAAACTGAGGCTCAGGGTTAAGTAACTTTCCTAAGTCACAGAGCTGGGAGGCAAGGGTGGGGATTCCACACTCTCCCTTCCACACCCCTATTTCCAGAGCAGAAGACTTTCCTGTCACAATAGCGAGAGACAGGATGGCTGTGGGACGCTGGGCGGGACTGACTCTCTGGTGGCAGGCATGGAGGCCCTACCAAGGCAACTACTTGCCATGTCTCCCCGATACGGACTGTTTCATCAGAGCGAGGTCCCTGCATGTGACGAGCCCTGCAAATGGCTGGTCAGGTGATGGTGAGGTGGCATGGCCAGCAAGCAGGCACGGGGAGGAACCAGACTGGCCTCCTGACCACCTAATCTCTACGGAAGTTGGAGGCCAACAGCTCAAATGCCTTTGTGCCGGGCATTGTGGGAGCTTCTTTAACCACGTGGTTTTATGTGACTCCACAAAACTCGGTATTGTTTTCCTCATCTCACAGAAGGGAAAGCTGAGGACTGGCAGTGAGGTAGACTGCTTGAGGTAAAAATAGGGGGCAGGTCTGCGATTTGAATCCAGATCCCGTGGCCTTAAAATCATTCTCCTGAACTCGCGCAGAGCTGAATGAACTGAAAGGCAGAGCAGCTTGTGCTGAGCGGTTTCATAACAGGACAGCTGCGGCGCTGCGGGAGTCGTTCAGATGGGAGGGGAGGGAGATGGCGTTGCAGGTGGCCTCGGAGGCAGAGGTGGGAGGGGGTGGTGGGGTGGAGAGAAGGAAAGGAATAGCAGAGGCAACCAGGGGCTGGGAATTGTAGGACATATTCAGGGAACACTGTGAGGGCGTCCAGAACATTGGGGGCTTTTCACTGGGACATAAATTCAGAAATGGATATAGGGGCCACATAGAGAAGGAACTTAAATGCCAGGCTAAGGAGGTTGGACCTTGGGTTGTAAACAGTGGATAGCTAAGATCAGAGCTACTCCTCACAATCATTCTTTTGAGTCATGAGACACTGGAGCTGGAAGGGACCAGATGGCCAGTCCAACCTCTTCCTTTTTCTGAGGCCCAGAAAGCAGAAGAACCTAGGCTAGAACCCACTCAATCTATTCAACCCTGGCTCCTTACTTCCACATTCCCTACTTGGAAGCCCATGACTTAAGAAGGTGCCTCAAAGATCTTCCTTCTCTTAACAAAACAAAACAAAACAAAACAAAACAAAACAAAACAAAACACACAACCCCATCCGTGAGCTAAAAAGAATTATTGCCAAACAAACAAAAAGATGCTAAACCTCACTCATAATTTTTTAAAATGCAAATCAAAACAATGAGAGATTTTTTTTCCATCCAACTGACGGGCAGAGCAAAGTTTGATAATACCTGTGGTTGAGGGGGGTGTGGCACTTCAGGTTGTCCGACATCCTGTTGGTTGGAACCCAGATGGGGCAACCTTTTGGAAAACAATTTGGTAAGACCTATAACAAGTGCAACTTTGCATGCCTTTTTCACCGAAGCTCCAGTTCTAGGATTTACCCAATAGCCATACCAAATCTGGTGTGCAAAGCATATGGTTAGAGGGATGTTTATCACAGAACATTTATAATTGTGAAAAACTGGGGAGAAAAGCCATAATTGCTCACCCATAGGGCCTCATTGTCACACATCAATACAAAGACATAATATGTACCCATTTTTTAAAAAAGGCAGTAGATACGCTCACATGGGAAATGTTTAAGACGTTAAAGACGGAAGCAAGCAGGCTGAGGAGGGCTGTGCACAGTGTGAATCCCATTTGCGTAAGAAAATAAAACATATGTATGCTTGTAGAAACATAGGCATTATCCAGAAAGAGACACAAAAACTGTTCCCAGTGATTATCTCTGGGGAGGGGGACGGAATGGAGGAGGGAGGCACTCTGTGCTCTAAACCCTCTGTGTTACTTAAATTTCCCTTATTTCCTTTTTTTTTTGTTCTTTTACTTCTCTCTTTCTTTCTTTTTGCTTTTTAAAAAAACTATGACCATGTATGATTTTTATAATTTAAAAAAATAAAAGTATTGCCAACAGATAGATGGATTGCTCATAGATCTGGATTTTAACTTCTATTTTAGAGACCTCTTAGAGACAAGCTCAATAAGCCTGTATTAACATTTACAAAATAGACCCAATGTTTTTTATTAATACATCTGAGGTCTAACAACCCGGGCCCTTACTGTTCTTGTTTTTGGTTTTGTGATTTGATATTTATTCATTCGTCCCGTATTTATTTTGTGCCTACCATGTATCACGCAGTGGTACTGAGGCATGAGGCTGTTAGTCTTTGTAACAGGAAGGCCGTTTAGATCAATCCCAGACATGGTCCAGACTCGGACCCATTCAATGAACACTTACTGGATATTTTCTATGTGTATCGCATGAGGCTGGGGACGTTCAAGTGGAAGCGATATGATCCCTGCCCTCTCATGAAGAGCCCCCACCATGATGGAGCTGGACACAAACAGAAAATTGCATAGTGCAAACAGAATGTGGTAAAGGTGATGGGGTGATGCATGGCGGACGATGGGTGTGCACAGGACATTTGACCCAGCCTAGGAGGTCAGGGAGGTCCCCCTGGAGTAATGGGGAGTCCTGGCTGAGTCCGGAAGGTTGAGCGGAGTCGGCCAAGTGGGAAGCGGAGGAGCAGGGAATTGGGGCAGGAATGGTTCTCAGTACTGAGCAACACCGGAAGGAGCAGCAGAGCGAAAGGGCAGTTGAGCTATTCACCTACACACCTTGCTAAGGAGTTTGAACTCTATCTTGAGTGCACCGGAGTGACATGATCTCAAATGCGTGCTTTACGAAGCCCAGCCTGGCCACAGCTGGAGATGCGGTAGAGGAAAAAGAGAAAAGTCAAGGAAGAGACAGGGTCCCACCATGAGTTGCTTCAAGCAGTGCAATGCTGATGATTTCCACCTATACTGTTATTAATTTTGCCCTCAAATTATCTCATGTAAAACCATACAATCTATTTAAACAGGAAGCTAGTGAATAAGAAAAAAGGACAGGCTCCGTGCTGCAGTGTTGTACCTAGGATTAGGGGATGGAAACGGGAACTGGCAGAAAGGGGACTGTGAGAGGTGTCTGTAGATGCGGATTCAGAGCCCAAGGGGCCTGGAGAGCAGGGAGCAGGAAACTGGCTGGGATCACTGCGGGGCAGTGCTGAATGAAGCCCCCAGGGGCTTCCATGTTGCTAAATCATCATCTTACGTGACCTCCAGGCAGCGTGTGCCCCAGCTGACCATGCCTTCCTCCTGTTTCACTTTCTCTACTCAGCTCCCGTGCCTCCATTCTCCTCCGACCTCAGTGGTCTCCCCTCTTCTATCTCCTCTTCTGGATTCTCTTCTCCCCAGCCTTCCTATGTTGGGGGCTCCAGGATCCCATGCTGGTCCCCTTCCTCCTCACCACAGAGGAGATCAATCTTATCCCCAGGCTTTCAAGACCATCTCTGTGCTGATTGGTGACTCCCCGATGTCCATTCAGCACCTTCCTCCCTGGACTCCATATTCACATCCAACCTTCTGACGTATCTACTTGGATCTCTAATAAAATTCTTGAATTTATGTCCAAAATGGGACTCCAGTCATCTTCCCCATCTCAGTGATGGCAAAAACATTCCTTTTACCTTTTATAGCTGTCTTTGAATCTCTTTTTCTCATACTTTATATCTAATTTTCAGGAAATCCTGCTGGCTTTACCTTCAGAATAGATCCAACCGCATGTCACTACTCCACTCCACCACCCGAGGCCACGCTACTTTTATCTTTGATCTGGGCTCACTGCTCCCATATTTGCGCCCCTACCCCCCAGATTATTTAAAGACGGGTGAGATCAGGTCACTGCTCCACTCCAAACCCTCCATCTTACTCAGTAAAAACCAAAGTGGACACAAAATCCTACATCTCCCCGTCCTCCCACTTTGCCCCTCTCTGGTCATACGGGTCTCCTGGGTCTCCTGATGTTCACTGTTCACAACTTATGCAAAGGTGTGCCTCTGTCTGTACCCTCCTCCCCCACTTCCTTGAAGGCCTTTCCTCCTCAAACCTTCCAACCGGGGCTCCACCCCATGCTCTCCAGCTGCCTGCTCTGCTTTTTCTCCTGCAGAACTTGCCACTCTCCAACACACGGTATAATTTACTCATTGTGTTTATTGCCTGTTACCCCCTAGGATGCTGAAGGCAAGCAGGGAAACTTGCTCACTATCTCCAGCATCTAGAACAATGCCTGGCATATAGGAGTTCTCTCAATATATATTTGTTGAACCAGCGAGCTGACCCCAGAGAAGAAGAACGCTTCAGCTCAGAAGGACAATTTGGGCCAGGGGTAGGGGTGGAAATGAATGGCAGCCGGGTGGTAAGCACAGAGACACTGCAATAGGGCTGCTGGAAGGCTCAGCAGTGGGTTAGAGATGGAGCCCGACGAAGGAGGTCTGGGGTGAGGGGAGTGAAGGATGAGGGGGTTGAAACCCCGATGGCAGTCCTGATAAAGGGGTGCGCAGGATTAGAGGTGGGAGACGCGGGGGCCAGCAGTGAGGTGCGGCGCAGAGGAGAGGGACAGGCAGGCCCTTTGGGACCAGGCGGCTGGGGCTGGAGGCTGATGCCACCGCTCGGCAGGTCCTCACCCCGGCCGGCCGCAGGAGGGGAAACAACGGTTGCCCAGTGACTGTCACATAGCGGCCAATGTAAGATGGATGCGCAGCAGGTTCTAAAGCCGGACAGCTGCGGTGGGCTCGGCGAGGAAGGAGACATCTGAGCTTTATCAGGTAAAAGCCAGAAGCCTCATAAATAAGTGGACTCGGACCAAGAGGCGGCACGAGGACGGGGCGCTTCACAGACCCGGGGAGGGAAGGTGCCCGAGGCAGCCGAGCGGCGGACCCCGGGCGGGGAGGCTCCGTCACTGGAGCGCGGAGGGCTTCGGTGGGCTAGCGGGGCGAGACGGACCCCCAAGGCCCGAGAAGGGGGCGCCAAGACACGGCCTGTCCCACAGGTGAGCCGCCAAGGGCTGTGGGCGCGCGGAGACCCGCGAAAGGGCGGGAGGTGCGCGCAGGAGCCGCGCGGCCACGCCAGTCCCGGCGGGAGGCAGGCCGAGAGCGCGGGGCGCGCCGCACGGACGCGGCCACGCGGAGCAAAAAAAAAAAAAAAAAAAAAAAAAAAAAAAAAAAAAAAAAAAAAAAAAAAAAAAAAAAAAAAANGACAAGTGAGTGAGGCGCCGGCGCGCGAGTCCGGCGGTGCGGCTTCAGGCCGCCGCCGCGCACCGGACCGGCCGCACCTGCCGCGAGGCCGGGAGAGGCGAGGGCGGGCGGGGGTGCGACGCCGGGCGCGGGGCGAGGCCTGGCGGGCGGGGACGCGAAGAGGGCCGGGAGGGCGGGGGGCTCGTCTCGCCCTCCACTTTCATCCCGGCCGCGGCCTCTGCCCTCGGCACCCCCTCCCCCTCGCCTTTGTTCCACCGAAGCCCCCGGGGGAGACCCTTGCCTTGGGGACTCAATTTAGGAGGGGAGACCTCCCTCCTTGACCGCCACCCCCGTCTCAGCGGCCTCTTCAGGGGGACCACCCCGCGGGTGCCCCCCCATCTCCGTTCTGCTGCTCGCAAGGATGCGGGGAGGGAGATTCGGGGCGCCGCGCGGGACCCCCGCCAGGGTCGCTTTTGCTCAGGGGGCCAGCGGAGATTTTTGGGACCCGCTCCCCCGCTGGGAAGGTAGACGTCTCGGGTAATCAGCCCCTTGTCCAGCCATCTCCTTCAGTCCGCCTGCTAGAACTTCCGAAAGGAGAAATTAGAGAAAAGTTGAAGTGCTCTGATGTCCTGGCATTTCCCCCCCTCTGGCTGGCAGTGTGAGTGAGAAAATTGTTGTAGGAGTTATTTTGCCACTTGCATCATTGATGGTAATTACAGATTACTGTAATTAAAAATCTTCGGAAAATATCAAGAGGATGAAATCTTCGAAATCTGGGTGATAAACAGAACGTACTGTACTAATAGACCTTTTGAAGTTTGTGATTGAAGAAATACTTTTGACAAATGCAAGGTGATAATGTAAGATATTAACATTGAGGGACACTGGGTGAGGGATATTTCTATGTTTTCTTTGTAACTTTTCTGTAATTGTAAAATTGTTGTGAAATAAAACACTTATTAGTAAAAAAGTAAATTGCACCAAACCAATCTGTGTACTTCAGATGGGTAAATCCATATCAGAGGTGTTCCTTCCAGTTTTATAATTATTTGTTAAGGATCATTTTATTTAAGTGTGCTCTTTTTCTGATTGGGGAGGTTAGATACTGTGTATGGGGTATCTTAAATGGATTAATCTTGTGTTGTAGAATGTGCAGTTAAATTAGCACTTGAAATATGTTTCAGAAGTCTTGAGAGATCACCAGTGAAGGGTTTGAGACTTACCAAAGGCAGTGATGGGCCTTTAGGGACTAGCAACTGCCTGACCGTCATATGAGGAAGTAGACTAAGACAGGCAACTGGTTACTGTTTATTTCTTGACTTATGGTTTAGATAAGGCAAATTTCCAAAGCTACAATTTTGGCCTTAGGCACACTTTGGAAATGGAAGACACCTCCAGGGTGATCACAAACAAAACCATTTGCAAAAAATATTTTCTGTTGCCTGTACAAATTTGGGATGGGGGTGGGAGACGAAGGTAAGCTGAAAAACTAGCATTACGGGAATTGAATGAGCCAAGCGCTGTCATAATCTCCTGGAAGTAGCTATTACACTATTAATAATAGCTTAGCCGCACACCAGTAAATCACCCCAAGATACCACTGTTATACTCTGCTCCTAATGGTGTAGGGAATGCCCTTTTGTGTGTTTATTTATTTATTGTGAATTTGAGATTCATACACATAGCCCTCATTTTAAATAAACTTCTTTGTGTTTGTTTTGTGTTAGGATAGTACACCCCCTCAAGACTGCTTTTCCTACTAAATGTAATTAGCATTTGGATTTTATGCCTTGGATTTTATGCCTAGATGTGAGTTTAAAACACCGACTTCCAACTAAGACCTGATTTTGAGGATAAATTAAGTTGTTGGTCCGTGTTCCCACCCCTTTTCAAAGATGTTCTCCTTTTTAAAAATCTGTATCTGTTTTTAAAGGGCCTGGGTGACTGCCAAAAACCTAACCTTTGCTGATTACTTGAAAAGATAATCAATCTTTCTACATTCACTTTTAGAGTAGGTAGGTCACCTTTAGGCCATTTACATATTTCATTTGTGTGTTGCAATGAGAGCTGATCCTTAAATTTGCTTGTTAGAATACTGATAATTCAGAGTAGTTTTGAACATTAGCAATTTTTTTTCCTTAAAAAAAACCCTGCTTCATTTTGCTGGAGTTTGTGTTTTACTTTTTCTCCTTATTGACTTATTAAATATACCAACTGAGCAGTTGTTGAGACTGTTGACATTTCAAGTTTTTGGAATCAGTAATGTTTGTTTTAATCTTTAAAATTAAATCTTCTGTAAGGCTTTACTAAGATCTCCGTTGATTTTCTGGATTTTTCCCATCAAACTACAATGTTAAAATGAAACCGTTCTTGCCCAGTGTGAAAATCTAGTGAAGATTTTTAAAAACAGATTTCCCACCTACTTTCTTTAAAAGTTCTTTTTGTTCAGTGGCTTTATTTATTGTTGTAGATTCTTAAGTGTTTATCTCTAAGATAAACAGTTAACTCCCATGCCAGAAAATTATGCCTCCTTATTGATTTACAGTCCCCTTTGGCCACATTCCATGCTCAATCTGCTGGTAATCAGTAGAATATTCTAACTTTCTCATATACCCCCGAGGATTAAACGAAGTCGCTCTTTTTCTTTCCGCCCCCTCCTCCTCTCTCCCTGGTTTGTGGGTAGGAAACTTTTTAAGGCATGGTATCAACAGGAGAAAGAGGGAAGTAACATGTAGCAGCATGATGAGTGAACAGTGTATACTTTCTTTAAGAGGGTACAGTCCTAACTGTAGACGTCTGAGGAGTATGTTGTATTTTGCCTTACATTGTCCTTGTGTTTGTTTACTTAAGTATTTGAATGGCCTGGCATTTTCTTGGAGTGTTTTGTTTTGTTTTGTTTTGCCAAATAGTATATCCTGGGTCACATGTTGTAGGTTGGCTGCCTCAATACCGTATATCTTCCTGGGGGACCCGTTGGTGTGCGTTCAAATGGGTTGTCTCCTGGTCTTGTCTTAATCTACTTTGCTGGGGTGGGTCATTGGGCTATTTTATTGGCATATCAAGGAATTGGTTGTTTGGGTCTTTAAAAATTTGCTTATGGTTCCTTGCGGTAAAGTATGAGGTGTATCTATATGTATGTTTTTAATTTCTCTGAAGCAAACGGCCAGTCTTGGTTCTTCAGAATGAAGCACTTTATCCACAGCGGCGCTCCTATACCAGTGAGGATGAAGCCTGGAAATCTTTCCTGGAAAACCCTCTCACTGCGGCAACCAAAGCGATGATGAGCATCAATGGCGACGAAGACAGCGCCGCTGCGCTGGGCTTGCTGTACGACTATTACAAGGTATGCGCGCCTCCGCTGCTGAAACCTCATGACAGCCCAAGATGCACTTGATTCAACAGCATGTAAAACAGTAATTTGCTGGGAGAATGTAATGCAAGTTGCTTCTCCAGTGACTATAAATAGTTTAATGAGTGCTTTGACTTACTGTGGTTCAAAGCTGAACATCTGCAATCATAGAATCAAAGGGTTGTTTTTAAAATGGGTGAAGTAGCCAGCTGTTCTAGCTCGATCTGAAAGGTGAAGCTACCATAAAAGAAGATGGTAGATGTGTCTTACTCAGATGGGACGTTTTACCGAAGGGACTTGTGCATGCCCCGAAGAGTAGACAGTGGTTCGTTTTCCTGTGCTCTAAACCTTATTCTGATGTAGTCAGAGTGATTTCCTTTTCCTTACATGATCTCACAGATCCTTTGATTTGATTGTAGGATTCATGAAGAAAAAAAAGCTATTTTTCTCATCTTGGACTTTCTAGTTCTAAGATCAGGATATATTTTCTTGCCTATTTCTATAGATTAGTCTTAATTAAATAGACCCTGTCCTCTGCCTGGAGTTTTATGTGACGTTCCTAACTGGAGATCTTTGTCCTCATCGCCGTCTTAATAACACCGGCCGCCACTTACTGATTACCTCTATCATGCTATACTTGTTGCCGGCACGCATGCTATTTCTGAATCCTTCAGAAAGCCTGCAAAATATGTGGTATGATCCCTGTTTCGCAGATGGGAAAAAATGAAGTTCTCAGGTCACATAACTGGTATGTGTTGCGGTTAGGATTTCAGGCCTGGTGTGGATTGTGCCAGAGTTCTCCTCTTCAGCCTGCCACGCTGTCTCCTGTGGAACATCCTTTGCTTGCTCTATTCTTTGGCATTCTTCTTTCTGCTCAGTAATGGTATGTGGTGATGGCTATATATCACAGTTTGTTTTTGCCATATTTTTGTTTTTGAAACTTCCAGACCTATAGAAAATTTCGATTTAATCGGACGATTAACTCCCAGATACTTTCACCTAGATTCACCAGTTGCTTACATTTTGTTACATTCTGGCACTGTATTCTTTCCTGAATATAAGAAATGCAGACGGTGGAGGCACCTGGGTGGCTCAGTCGGTTAAGCGGCTGCCTTCAGCTCAAGTCATGATCCCAGGGTCATGGAATCATGCCCCGCTGTTGGGCTCCCTGCTCATGGGAAGTCTGCTTCTCCCTGTTCCTCTGCCTGCAGCTCCCCCTGCTTGTGCTCTCACACCCTAGCTCCCTTCGCGCGCATGCGCTCACGTGCTCTCTCTCTCTCTCTCTCTCTCTGTCTTAAATAAATAAATAAACTCTTAAAAAAAAAAAAAGAAAGAAAGAAAGAAATGCAGAGGGGGAAAAAACAGAGAAGATAGCTTGATTATGATTACCAAATTTGGCTGGGACCTAAAGAAAAGATTTCATTATTTTCTGGTATGAGGCCATGTATCCAGCTTGTTGTGTTTGAGAGACTGAGGTAAGTTTTGTTTTGTTTTGTTTCTTTGAATATGAAGGGAAACTTGTGTGATAACTGATGACGCTAGAAGAAATCTTTGCCTGGGAAGTTGAGCCGAAGAATTCCTTCGAAGTGGAACTTATGATATATCGATTCTTCTTACATCTTGTTTTCTTGACTCTATTAGTGTAAAAATCATAAGTTCCTAGGTATTAATTACGAAGTTTGAAGTTATGTATTTTTAACTGCAACTTTTGAGAATGGAAATGGGAGAAAACCAACAAGTTTAGTACCAGAAAGACTGATGTAATAATAGTGATTGCAAGGGCTATATGCGTATGCGTTTTAAATTAAGGGTCCTAAAAGTATTTTACATCTTAGAAGGAGATAAACCGTCTGTCCATTAAGGGTGACAATCTTAGTACTAATGCGTTGGCTTCTTATGACAGGTGTAACATTATTTTCTTTTTTAAATGAACTGATTTGTTTCAGTTCTTTGGGTATAGTCATCCGTCGTTTTTACATAATAACTTTTTAAGTAGGCTCCATCCATGCCCAGTATGGATTCCAACCCGGGGCTTGAAGTCACCACCCTGACATCAAGACCTGAGCTGAGGGGCACCTGGGTGGCTCAGTCGTTGAGCATCTGCCTTCGGCTCCGGGTGTGATCCCAGGGTTCTGGGATTGAGCCCCACATCGGGCTCCCTGCTCCACTGGGAAGCCTGCTTCTTCCTCTCCCACTCCCCCTGCTTGTGTTCCCTCTCTCGCTGGCTGTCTCTCTCTCTCTGTCAAATAAATAAATAAAATCTTAAAAAAAAAAAAAAAAAAAGACCTGAGCTGAGATCAAGAGTGGACGCTTAACCAACTGAGCCACCCAGGTGCCCCTACGTAATAACTTTGATAAAGCTTTAAAAGCACATTGTTTAACACATGAAACAGTTTATTTTGTGTTTAAAGGTAATTATATTCATACATTCACATTGAAAACAGTTTCAAACATTTAGCAACTTTGGAGTACATGTTGGGAACTAGTCTCGAATGGGTTGATGTCTGCGGTACACCTGTAATGTTAGCCTGCTTTCACCTCCTATGTAAAGAAGAGCAGAATCAAAAAAGGTATGGAACAAACCGAGTTCAGTTTGTCCTTCGGGTACCAGATAATGTGAATCGCACGGTATCTGAAGAAATTTATCACTTGAAGCCAGCACTGGGATCTTGGAAATGAATTGTTAGCATGGCTGATCCTTTTGATTGTGCATTTGATCTGTAAGGAGGGGTCGTGAAAAGGAGCAGCAAGAATACTGAGAGTCCAGTTGTGTTTTCAGCTGCTTCTGGTTTATTCCAAAGCGTGGATAAATGGGTAAAACCAAGCCAGAGGTGTTTTTTTTTTTTTTAAGAGAAGAAACCCAAACTCAATGACAAAGTAAATCTGTGATGCCCTGAGTTTATTTGGCAACTAAAGAATCGTCAATTTTTACATATTAACCTTGTGACAAGATTTGTAAGCTCTTGAAGGCAGACACCATCTTATTCGTTGTGTATCCCCACTGCCTGGCATCTGGTGGGCGATCAAGTAGACATATGAGTGATTGAACTTAACTGAAAAATAAGAGGCTCTATCTATACTCCACTAAGTGAGAACTAAATTGTGTCATGTTTGTTAATATCTAAGGTTCCAAGAGAGAGGAGGTCATCAACAGCAAAGCCAGATGGTGAGCACCCAGAGCCAGATCACAGCAAAAGGTAATGTCTAAGAGCATAAAGTAGCACTGTTGTATTGTCACAGGTTTCTGTGACAATGAAGCAGGAGCTTAAATGAAAAAGCTTCAGTGGAACAGGTAGGTGATCATTACGATTCTGTTGCTCTGAGAGGTTGCCAGTTTCTTTAGGCATAGTTGCCTTTTTTGCAAAACAAAGCATTAACTTTCTTTTTCTGTGGAGGGATGTTTTTAGCAATAATGTAAGCAAACTGTTCCCTTATTTGTCTTTGAGTTTCTCTTAAGAAGGGTGTGGCATTTAATGCAAAGGTTGGGGTCCTTTAAAAAAAATTAAGCACCAGTGATCTTGAGTAATGACCTAAGTAAAACGTAATGAAGGAGCTGCAGTCCAAGCTCCTGCTGAAGTTATTTTAGGTCAAAACTCTCAGAAATGAACGCTTGACTTTATGGCCCTGAAAAATAACTTAAGCATTCCTTGTAAATTTCCCTATGTTCTATTAGTAATAGAAATAAATGGATATATTTATATTATATTATATTATATTATATTATATTATATTATATTATATTATATTATATTATATTATTTGGAGATTGCAAGAAAGGGGGGGCAGAGGGAGAGAGATAATCATAAGCAGGCTCCAGGCTTAGTGGAGCCCGACACAGGGCTCCATCTCATAATTCTGAGATCATGACCTGAACTGAAATCAAGAGTCAGATGTACCACTGACTAAGCCTCCTAGGCACCCCAGGAGTAAAATATTTTTAAAGAAAGAATGGTCACTCAGAATCCCACTATCTCAATGATTTATTTATTGACTATTTGGGTGTGCATGCACATTGTATGTGGTTGTGGTTGTATTCACAGGTAGCATTTGATAGTTTGTGTTCTTCTCGTTAATCCCTTCTGTAAGTGTTTTCCATGTTGCTATTTTCATCTTCATAATTACCCTTTGGAGAAGGACTTATGGCTTTTATTATGTTACTTTTTATTATGGGTATTTTCAAACAACAGAAATAGAGAAATAATGTAGGCCTATGTGTATCATTACTAGCCTCAACAGTTACTAAGGTAATTCCTCCTGTTTAATCTGTTCTTCCCTCTTCTCCAACTTTTAAATTGTTTGCTTATTTTTGCTATAGTTTTTAAGCAGAACTTAGTTATCCTAACATTACGGCTCTAATTTCTTTTTACTACTACAGAGCCTTGACAAACAACTTTCTAGATAGTTTTTCTTTCATTAGGATAAATTCTTGGGAGTGAATTTATGGTGCAAGGTTTGAACATTTCATTGATCTGAAATGTACAAAATTGCCAAGTTGCTTTTTTCCTTAAAGGTATGAGCCTATATTGTTTGAGGGGGCTTTGAAAATTCATTAATTTTACCCTGGACTAGAAATCATCTTCTGTTGCCCGGGATATTTATTAAACCAAAAGTAATTTTCTGCAAACATACCTACCTGTGCAATGTAACCATCGGTTTTCTTTTGGTGGTAGAGAAAGCCAAATAAGCGTAGGTAGTAGGAAAAGTGGTGGCCAAGGGATAACCGTTCATACTTCTTGAGCCCTTGTGCGCCGGGCATCATCATACACATTTCAGCACCTCGTCTCATTTGGTCCTTGTCACAACCTTGGAGGAGAGATAGATAGCGTCATTACCCCCATTTTATAGATGAGCATGTGCTTACTAAGAGGTGAAACAGCTCGCCAAAGGTCACAGAATTTGAGCCAAGGCGGAATGACTCTAGAGTCTGTGCTTGAAGCACGGTGCTGCTCCAGCCGGTTCCGTTTGTAGCTTCAGGCTTCTAGTGAAATATGACCATTGTATTAGGGTTATTGAAGATAAAGTGTAGGAGGAGAGCTCTGAGTTCTCTAGATTTCAAATGAAATTTTACTTGATACTTTTGGATTTTATCACTGATTAACCATGAAGTCTTTTTTTCTTGCTCTAATAATGGGTTGTCATTGCCATTTTCTATTTATTTGGCTTCTCTCAAGTGTACGATGATTATTATTATTATTACTATTGCACAGGACCCAATGGCCCATTGCCATTAGGAAAATAAAATTGTCAAAGAACTGTATCAACACTGAGTTTGAAAACACAGTTTTCTTTTCTTTTCTTTTCTTTAAGAAACAGCATACCAAATGTGACTGAGCAGTCCCTCATTTCTGCTGGAGAAAACAGAGTACAAGTACTGAAAAATGTGCCATTTAACATTGTCCTTCCCCATGGCAACCAGCTGGGCATTGATAAGAGAGGCCATCTAACAACTCCTGATACAACAGTCACTGTCTCCATAGCAACAATGCCTACCCACTCCATCAAGACAGAAACCCAGCCCCATGGCTTTGCTGTGGGAATCTCTCCAGCAGTATATCATCCTGAGCCCACGGAGCGGGTAGTGGTTTTCGACCGGAATCTTAGTGCTGACCAGTTCAGCGCTGGTGCTCAACCCCCAAATGCTCAAAGGCGAACTCCAGACTCTACCTTCTCAGAGACCTTCAAGGAAGGCGTTCAGGAGGTACAGGAAATGCAAGCATCTTCCCAAGACGTTTGTGTGTTTGTATAAGTATTGGGTTCCACCTCTTCTTCGTTATGTAAGCTTGAAACTCAGCCTGAAATGAATGGATTAGGAACAAAAGATTTTTTTTTTTTTTTTTACGAGAAAAGGCCCATGGGTATAATTTGTAAACTAAACCTACAAAACCAGAAATTATTATCAAGGGCACATGGCTAATCTTACCAGTATTTGAGTTAACAACTATGATTTCAGCTAAGTGATTTGTTGGAGAAAGAGAACCCCATACATAATCTTCCATCAACAACAGATATCTCCACATGAGTCTGTTTTCAGCTTTTGCCCTAGACCAAAACAAGGTTCCTACAGTTGGTCTCCGTGTGAAATGACTTCTCATGTACTTGCTTGGTCTCCCTCAGTTGGGAGCAGAGTCAGGGAGGCAGTAGATCATGCTGAGGAATGCGTTGTGTGAAATTTACAGGTTACCTCCAGACACTTTGGGGGGTTTGTGGTGATGAACACCTCTCAGGTAAGAGTTAGGGAGTGAAGATGCTTGAGGCCATATTTAATGTCTCTCGGGGGAAAGGAACATCCCTCTGCTTATGGAGTTAGGAGCAGAAGAGTAGTCTTTTCTGAGAAAAATGCACCAATCCACCCAGCAGTGGTGCAGACTTGATATTGTATCTTCACTTGGTGTGATGATCCCTAAAAGTCATGAGATTTTGGTTGCAGATTCTAGAGTTTGAACAGAATTGAGATGTGTGGGGAAGTTAGGAAAAGGGGATAAGGCAGCAGTCTGGGGGAGTACCTGCTTTGATTGTCTTCATCTAATTGAGTGGCATATAAAATGGATGTTTTTCCTTCAGAATTTTTTTGTAGAGTTAAGATTTTTATTTTAAAATGAATATCGAGTGAGTAGTGGGTTGCCGTAAGCCACATACTTCTGTGCTGTGCCATATATTGGTCTTTAGTAAGCCTGATAACCAGTTAAATAGTTGTGGCTTATTACATTGATATTTCAGGTTTTCTTCCCCTCGGATCTCAGTCTACGGATGCCTGGCATGAATTCAGAGGACTATGTTTTTGACAGTGTTTCTGGGTAATAGTTGTCTTTTAATTTGATTTTTAACTTTCAGCTTTTATGACTTTTTTGTTAATTTGATATTGGAAAATCAGAGGTGGCTTTGGTGGTATTATCTTTGCTAGAGGACATTTGCTTTAGTGCATTTAATTTTGAACTCTGTACTGTGTTTCATGTTTCCTTAATTCTTGGTGTTGGTGCTTTTTCTTTCCTTCAGTTTCTTTATGTGATGGTAGTAGAATGGAATCTAAAAGAAGAGAAGAGGCAATTAAATTAGATCCCTGAGCTCCCTTCTGTTTCCAAAAGCATATAATTCTGTGAGAATTTAGGAAAAACATCAAGTGGATAAAGGCTTTTATTTTTTATTAGCCTCACTCGTGGTAAAGTATATGAAGTCAGCTTTTTTCTGACCTGACCACCTCTTCTTTTAAAACCTCACAAAATTGTACCTCATGCAGATATGTACCTCATATCTTCCAAGTTAATTATGAAAATGTACAAACACTTTCAAATGTTTTTAAAAATCATTTAGGACTTCATTTTATACATTTGTCTTATGCATTTTTGTATGCTATATTTTGAAGTAAAAACAGTTTTTTTTTTTAAGATTTTATTTATTTATTTGACAGAGATAGAGACAGCCAGCAAGAGAGGGAACACAAGCAGGGGGGTGGGAGAGGAAGAAGCAGGCTCATAGCGGAGGAGCCTGATGTGGGGCTCGATCCCATAATGCTGGGATCACGCCCTGAGCCAAAGGCAGATGCTTAACCGCTGTGCCACCCAGGCGCCCCCAAACAGTTTATTTTTTAAAGTCTGGGATTTTATGGAAATTGAGACTTCCCTTAAAGACCTGCCTCAAGGTACAAGAGTCACAAACTCAGATGCCTTTAGGATCTAAGATAGGGGTCAGCAGACTTTTTCTGTAAAGGATCAGATAGTACATATTTCAGCTTTGTGGGCCTTATAGCCTCTGTTGCAACTGCCCAGCTCTGCCACTGCAGCACAAAAGAGCTATAGATGATACGTAAATAAAGGTTGTGGTTGCATTCCAATAAAACTTTATTTATAAAAATAGGTGCACTTTTCGACCTCTGGTCCAGGAAGGTTATTAAACAACTTGAGGGAGATACATGCATGTTACTTTAAGGTGATAGTAAATGTAGAGAACTGTGCAGTGCCCATCCAAAGACATTTAAATTACAAGCAAAAACAACAAAAAGTACCATGCACACCAAATCGAATTTAATCAGAGGCCTACCAGCCACCTGTTTACAGCCTTTGCTGGGCAAATACCACATTGGCAGCATGTCTTGTGAGATTTCCTTCCAAAATCCTTTTCAGCTGCTAGTATCTTTAATATCCTTAGCTTCTAAACTTCTAATTTTTAACCTTATTACTTCATAGAATTTCTAGTAGACATTTTGTAGCCCCGCATATTAGAGATTTGAGAATATCTGCGTTGCTTAAGATTATATTTATCGTGCAAGAAGTAGCAAATGCTATTTATAACATGACATAGTCAGTTGGATGTTTCCTGGTAGTTGGCTCTTTGCATACATCCACACTGAAGTATTTCATGATCGCGCTAATGCGTTAAGAAAGCTTCCAAAAGAGTGGATTAGAGAGCTGTGGCTTTTTTTGTTCTTTAGGAACAACTTTGAATATACCCTCGAAGCCTCAAAGTCTCTTCGACAGAAGCCAGGAGATAGCACCATGACATACCTGAACAAAGGCCAGTTCTACCCTGTCACCTTGAAGGAGGTGAACGGCAGCGAGGGGATCCACCGGCCCATCAGCAAAGTCCGAGTAAGTTCTGCCCTTAGTTCTGTTCTCTAGGCAAGCTAGTCAGAGCCGAGTATTCCCGGGTCTGAAGAAGATCTAAATGAAGGTCGAAAATGGCAGTTTTCAGCCTTAACTGTAAAATAGGACACTAAGTAAGATTTCCGTTTAGTGTCTCTATATTATAATGCATTCTCTTTCATAGAGTGTGATCATGGTGGTTTTTGCAGAAGACAAAAGCAGAGAAGATCAATTAAGGCATTGGAAATACTGGCACTCCCGGCAGCACACAGCTAAACAAAGATGCATTGACATAGGTAAGTAGCTCTGGAGCCTGCTTTTATTCCCAGAGGTGCGAGCATCCAGTTTTCTGATTCCAGTTATTTTTGGCAGTGATCAGCTTCCTGCCGAAAGCATTTGAATTTTTATGCCAGCTACTGATCTGTTCCAAACACTGTTCTCAGCCTCCTGGAATCAGTGCTCATAACATTACTTCCTTCATAAGGACGTGTGGCCCATGCAGTGTCTCTCCAGACGACACTGGGGCCTGAAACTCAGTCGCTTGCTCTCATGAGTGCGCTGCTCTTTGGTCTGCAGAGTTTTTGAGGTGAAATATCTTCCTTAAGAGATACTGATTATTTGTAGATGATGGTAAGTAAAGTGGAGGGAAAAAAAAACCGAAGTAAAAAAGTAAATACTGCCGGCGGGCACTTACCTAACCATCTCCCCTGTTTCCATGCTGAACTGCGTGGCTAGACTCTTCTGTCCTTAGAGAGACCCAGAGGTGTATCACTTGGGGTATAACCAGGCAAATCCGTATTTAATGAAGTGGCTTTATGAGAATGGCTGTTCTTGCCGTGTATATAATTTTTGTATAAAGCCATTGTCTGTATCACAGATGGCCCTTAATCTTAGTGTTATTTCTTCTGTCTTTTGTAACATTCGTGTTCTCTTTTCAGAAAAATTAAAAGAGCTGAGTTCTTATCTTGGTTCTCTGGGCTAGTTTTGTGACCTTAGAACAGTTACTTAAACTTTTTAGTCCCAAGTATCTTAACTTTGACATAATAGGAAAAAATTAAATATGTCTAAGCTTACCTGTATTTTAAAAATCCTGTGATTCTTTTTCTTCATCTTTTGAAACTTTTTCAACCCAACAACATGTTCATTTAAGTTTTTCGGAGGCAATAATATGGAAAACGGAATCTTATTTTGAACTGCTACAATCTCACGTTGGAACCAGAAATCATGATTTCCCTTTCTTTTTCATCACTCATGTAGCTGACTATAAAGAAAGCTTCAATACCATCAGTAACATTGAGGAGATCGCGTATAATGCCATTTCCTTCACTTGGGACATTAATGACGAAGCAAAGGTAGGTGACGGAGTCCAGGGGCTCCTCCAGTTCCAGCTTTTTGAGGGAAAGTGGGAGGAGCTTAAGGATTTGCCAACTGATTTTTATTTTTTTAATGGTTTTACATGTTTTTGTTCTTTTACTAAGGAATAGGGAGAATAAGCTTGGTAAAAGGATGGGTTAGAGCCATGAAGTCTTGAAGTGCATAAAAATGAGACAAGACTTTGGGAGGAGAAATGCTGTTGTCTCATCAGCATGCCCTTCCTTCTGACTTAGCAGAGCCAGCTGGATTCTCGACTTTCCCTCGTTTCATTATTTTATAATGAAAATATGGCTTCTTCCAGATGTTGCAAAACTGTCCTTGTCCCCTTTCCTTCCTCCAAAAAGGACAGTTTTTGTCCACCTGCTTCAGCACATGTGGTGCCATGCGTGAACCTGCAGAGTGGGGGGTGGGGAAGCCTGCCACTACACGCTGTATATCGGGGCACCTGACGCCCCATTCCCTGTGCTCCTTTTCCTTATTTGCAGAGTGGCCTTAATAGCTGCCTCCTCCCTCCTGTGGGCACGTCGCGTGGATGATGGAAACAATGCCCACGAAGCTGTTGGAGTTTCTTCAGAAAAGCTCTTAAATACAAGTTCTTGTTAGCAGTGCTCTCCTACTGTTACCTTCAAATACAGCTAGAGGAAGCCTCTCCTCTCTGGGGCTTTTCCTCATGAAGAATTGCCTCCAATTCACATGGTCATTTGGATCATTCTAATTGGAGTGTTTGGTCCTTGCAAGAAAAATTAAGCATGTTCTTCTGTCATTTCTGCCCTTCCCACAGCATTCTTTTAGTATAATTCCTCTTTCACAGAATTATAGGGGTTTGGTATTTAGTTTTCTCTTTAGGTTACTTGAAAAATTGGGAGCTCAGGCATCACAGGAGAAGTGCCTCCTCATTTGTGGGCAGTGGTGTGGAGCCGGCCTTGTCCACACCTTGCAGACTTGCAGTGTGCGTCGCACTGCTCTACGGCAGGGAGCAGGTGCAAAGCGAGGACCACCTGCCTGTCCTTCTCAACCTTTCTTATTTTTTCTTTTACTTATTCAACGGGAAGTTCAGCAATGATGGAATAAGACAACATTAGGTGTTATTTATTCCATAATTTCATTTTTTACTGCCTAGGGTTTGCTTTTAAAAAAAATCATATGACTGGATTCTTGAGAACCATGTGAACTTTGTGTTATAATTGCTTTCCTTTCTTACTGGGGGCGTCCTGTCTAAGGCAAAAGCGTGTCTTCAGTGGAGGATATAGTGAGTTGCGTCTGCCAGTCTGTAAGGAAGCGTAGGTTACTGCAGTCTAATGAAGGGCTTCTAGCCGACCACCTCGATCTTATACAGGTGTCCTCAGATTGCTTAGTCCAGAGTCTGGTGCTTGATTAAACCTCAAATTCACTACCGAAGAGCTGTTAAGAGGAAAAGGAGACTTTTCATTTAATGTAATTGTTGCTACAGTTACTTTGAAATTAAATATCATAGTAGGACTCAGCAGCCTGTAAGAACAGTTGGCCCTGTGCCCTCCGGGTGCTTCTGTTCTTAGAGCAAAATAGAGATAGACTTCCTGTTTGCCATTAGGGACTAATTGTGAAATTGTGGAGGAGGTGATTGGGAACATCTAAGTCCTGAGTCCACTTTCCTGACTTACCTGTGACCTTGGGTTTAGTCCCTTAGCTCACTAGCTCAGTTTTCTCCCCTCTATCCCCCTAGGAAAATAAAAAGCCTGTGGTGGCCACTCTTTTCCATTGGCACGTCCTCAAGATTAATAAGCACTTGTCAGAGTGCGTGGCGATCTGCGTGGAAAGGCCTGGCATGTGGGCAGGGAGCTCTGTCTGTCTGATGTGTCACCCTTCGGGGTGGGAGTAATGAAAGCCCAGATGATGGGGCAGGATAATGGCTGCTTTCATTCTGAAGACCTTCAGCATATTTGTATTAAAGAGAAATGTTGTTGGAGGTGTGTCTTAAGTAGCCTTAATAGCTACTTGTTCATTGATGTAGGTAAATTCAGTTTTCACTTCCCCTTCCAGACCCCCAACGCTGACTTGCTTTTTAAGCCTTTGTCTGCTCCCGGAAGGAGTTTGCGCCATCTCTTAATGAGGCTGGTACCTTTTGATGCTGATATCAGGCATCAGCTTCAAGCGTGTGTTGTAATTCAGTATCTAGATTCTTTGCTTTTCCTGGCCAAGTTGATGTTTTCTGTTTTTACACTTAAAAGTAATTGATGCCCCAGGGCAGCTAGAGTGAACAAGTATACATGCAGAATCTTGTATAGATTTTTTAAATTTTTGATTCTTTTTCAAAAGTAACTACTTTCTTTGCCCACTTTCTTCTTCTCATTTAAAATATGTTTGTTGATTCTTAATTCCTGTTCATTCTCCCTCACGAACGTAAGAGCAGATATGTGGCATTCCCTTTCTCCCTAACACACTTCAAAAACAAATCTAATATCCCCGTTTGGCCATGCCAGGATGAGTAAAATCAGAATTCTGGCCCCGTGTTGACATCTGAATCTTCCTGTAGCTTCTGCGGCTCACTTTGGGGGTGACTATATTTTGAGGACATAGGAGGATTCTTGAACACCATGGCTTATGTTCTAGTTTAGGAAGAGCACCGCCCAAACTAGACTCATCGTATGCTGTCCCTGTATCCACTCACATCCATCAGCGTTATCATATACCTGCTTTGGCCATAGGAACTTGACAAAGTTATGGAAATTGTAAAAAAAAATCATGAGTTTTCAAAGTGGCAAGGAGGAGGAAGCTGCTTTGAAAAGTAGAGATAGCTTGGGAACAGTCCCCCAGGTGGCCCTAACCTCTCTGCTGTGCAGACCTATTTCAGATAATTTTCCTGTCTTCCACAGGAACTTTGATTTGTTTGGGTAGCCAGGCTTCTTTTAAAGAGGCAGAAATCTCTGGACAAGTTAAAGTCCATCAGACACTCGTATTCCCTTGTGGAATACCTTTATAATCAGATTTCCCTTCAGATGTGCAGCTGAGATCAGCTGCTTGGGGTAATTTTGGCAGGGAGAAGCATCCACCTTTGAAACATTAACAGGTAGAGCTCTGGTGAGGTGCTGAAGTTTAGAGTTTGTGAGTTCTGAGGGCATTGGCCTCATGGGAAAGCGAGGACTATGAAGTGAGAAGGGTGCATGAGGAAGGTGGGAGAAGGTGTGCACCTTCTTGGGCTGTATGAAGATTTTGTCCAGAGCCAGCTATGCACCTCCCTCATCCCAGGGATTCACAACGCAGCAAACAGCTAGTGCCTGCCACAGCCGAGGTGCTGTGCTAGACCCAGGCTGATGACAGCAGCACTGTAACTCAGGTGTATTGTCGGTTAAATGGGCTTTTGTGGGATAGCTTGAGATCCTAAATGTAACATCATGAAAAGGGTGGTTATACCATGTTGCAGATGAACTTTGGAGACACTAATAATTTATAAGTTGGGAATATCTGTCCTATTCCAGTTACAGTATTTGCAGAACTCAATGGTTAATTCTGGACAGGCTGCATATCTTGGCCTCTTGCTTGGATTATAAATGTAAGGGTTTACAACAGCGTTGAGATTTGGTTAGTGATAGGAAGTAAGGGCCTCTCAAAGCCTGAAGATCTAAAATAAATAGAGGAAGCAGAAGTTAGGGAAAGAGAATTAACGTCCTTGAATGTCTGTTTTATGCTAGCTGCTGTGCTGAGGGGCCTTCCCTGTGTTGGCACTTAACGACGCAGCGCCCCCTGCTCCGTACCCAGAAAAGAGGACTCAGTCCTCCGGATGAGTCCATGTTTGCTCCTTGGTCATCACAGTGAGGCTGTCTGTGGAGGCAAGAATCTAGACCTTGAAATGGACAGAAAGCATTTTTGACAGGGAGGAGTACTTAAAAGTGTAGCGGCACCTAGCTCTCTCAGTCAGTGGAACCTACGACTCTTACCTCGGGTGGTGAGTTCAAGCCCCAATGTTGGGGGGTAGAGATTACGTTAAAAAGTAAAATCTTTAAAAGTGTAATAATTCTCATTAATAGAGTAGCACCATGGCCTCACTGTTATAAGTTCCCATAGTAGAAGAGCGCTTTGCTAACAGGAAATAATTTATGTTGATTGTTGGATAAGTGGTGTTTAACTGCAGAGAAGTATAAATCATAGCTGTATTGGAATTGAGTGAAAACTGGGCCAGCCAGCTCGGAGGGAGCCCTTGGATTCAGGGGAACGCTAATAGGAGGGGATCTCTGTTGATGGAATAGGAACATACCGAGTTACAGATACCTAGACGGTGCGGCAATAGGAGAATACCTACAGTCCAAAGCGAAGCTCAGGTTTTCTTTGATCGTCTATAAGTAGCTGTGATCTCCATAAATACTAAGCAAATCTTGTATTTTTATTTTTATTTATTTTTAAAGATTTTATTTGGAGAGTGTGCACCGGCGCCTGTGTAAGTGCACATGCGTGTGAGGGGGGTGAGGGGAGGGGCCGGGGGAGTGGGGCGAGAGAATCCTAAGCAGGCTCCATCCTGAGCACAGAGCTAGATGCCAGGCTGGATCTCACGACCCCAAGATCATGACCTGAGCCAAAATCAAGAGTCAGAGGCTTAACTGACTGAGCCACCCAGGCGCCCCAGATATTAAGCAAACCTTTTAAAGATGTAATGGACCCTAGGGATACAAAACATCCAACAGATTTGTTCCAGTAGTGACTTGTAAATTTTTACCCCAGAAGGTGCGTGGCGGTGCAGCTCCCATTCACAAGTTTGATTTTTAAACTGTCAACAGCAAAGAACTTACTGCCAGACATGCATCGAGCTCCTGCTAGAGGAAGCAATGTCAAGAAAAAGACGTGGAGTCTCATTTTGTTTCATTGTCTTGCACATTCATGGCCTAAGACAACCTGGCCTTTTTCCTCCAGTGCTACTGTGGAGCCTGGTCGCTTTTTCAGCAGGTCTTCATTGGACCTTCAGAAGGCAGCGCTCCATTTCAGTCTGTGATTAGATTTTTCGTAGATGGATGGATCGTCTTTTTCTTGGTGGTCTGATATTATCTGGAGGTGACAGAACCAATTTCTAGGCAGGTTTTGTCTCTTTATGGTCAGTGAGAAGGGGGGGCAGTCAGATGTGGGGCAAAAGCGGAGCAAAAAAAGCCTATCAGTGAGAGCACTTCGTGCTTTTACTTTTGATTATGATCTATCAACTCTAGGAAGGAACGCCGAGGCATTCTGAAGGATTGTCATTCTGAGCCAAATGTTTTATGTGTCTTGGGAGAGGCTCATGTTACAAAAGAAAGAGGATTAAAA
This sequence comes from Ailuropoda melanoleuca, assembly GCF_002007445.2. Classification (NCBI taxonomy): domain Eukaryota; kingdom Metazoa; phylum Chordata; class Mammalia; order Carnivora; family Ursidae; genus Ailuropoda; species Ailuropoda melanoleuca. The sequence continues at coordinate 137,471,642 of NC_048221.1, read as the reverse complement.
CAGAATGCGCAGCCTGACTGGGGTACTGAGCAACTCTACCGTGAGGGGCCCGTGTTTGGATGCAGCATTGGTATCTTTCCCTTTTGTCTTCTCGTCTCAGCAGAAAGTGCGGAGTTCCTGGTGAGGGATTATTGAGGCTTGCAGAGTTCATGCTGTCAGAGGGGTGTAACCATTCTGGTAACTTGAACTTAAGACTTTTTGTGGGTGCTTGTGGGATGCAGGTTTACGAGTTTAATAACAGTTTGTTGTTTTGTCTAAGCATAATATTTGGAATTCATTGTGAGAGTAATTTTTAATTTGTTTGGACTGAGCATATTGCATGCATTTATAGGGATTCCATTCTAGTGAAGCATCAATTAAGTGCTCTATTAAAGTGAGGTGTTGCCGTGTTTGGTTGCATTAAGCAGGGACAGGTTCGGTTTGTTTCACAACTTTAAATTTCCAGTGTGAATGGGAGGGAGGAGGGAGAGAAGTGAGTCAAATATTTTACTTGCAATTGCAATTAAATGCAGGCAGGTGATTTAAAACAAAAGTGTATACTCCCTGGCCTAAATAGAAGTCAGGAAGCATTGCTACTTTTAAAACAAAGGGTAAGAGACTCCTAAAGTCTAGGCAGATGCAAAGCTGACGCCATTGAATGGGATTATCCCTGTGTTCTCTCCTTAGAGCCCCCAGGGTGGGGGGAGAAGGGGAACAAGGGGACCCTAAGGTAGCCAGGCAGTCTTCTGAATTATCATGCATCTGACTCCAGGTGTGTCCTTTTATGCAATTTGAAAGTACATATTAGAGTAAAAAATAAACTTTTTTGGTGCCAGAAACATAGTCACATTCCTTTATAGGTAATGAGTAGTTTTTAAAGTTTTCATTTGATCAGTTTTGGAAATGACAAGAAGTTTTTCTTGATGGGAAATCGTGGAGAATGCCTTTAATTAGCTGATACGGAGCAAATTCTTAACAATTGGAAGGTTTGCTTTGAAGAAACTGTTCTGGGTCTGATTGTGAGGAAGGTTACTCTTTGAAACTTCTTACATTTCTTTTTGTTGGGCTCTGGCTTGAAGGTATTTCACGTAATATACTCCAGCGTCTGAGCAAGAGGCTCGTCCAGATGGAAAATAAAATGCACTGATCCCTGGTGGGAATTCAGAATGCGCAGGCCTTGAGAGCACACGTTTACCGTAGCACACGCCTGAGGGTAGGAGCCCAGCTCATGGTGTGTTTGATTGGACAAGGGAGACACTTGGCAGCTGAAGAAAGCTTTGGTTTGGTAGTTAAACCTGTATCTTGTGAAACAGGTTTGAAGCATCACGTCTGCTTAGCCACCCTTTGTGCTGTCACTTGAATTTGTTGTTTTTTGTTTTGGTTTTTGGTTTTTTGGTCAAATTTTGCCCCCTTCCACCACCCTGCCACTGTCAAGAAACACTGAGCTCCTCTCCAGAACTTTCTTCTTTGACAGCTTGTCACCTCAACCCTCCTTCTCCAGGTCCTTCCTGGAAATTCCATCTGAAGTGGTTTTAGAAATCTGTGGTTTGAACCCGTTGTGCTCTTTGTAAGCAAAATTGGAGAGCTGGGACTCTGGCCGGACATTAGTAGTAGTGACTGGATTACCTGAGCAGTAGGGGGCCTTGGAGTTCACGTTTCTTTCATATGGCAGCTTTTCTTCACTCACGACTCCAAATCCTTTAGTAAATATAAGTGAACTCTCTACCTTAATTACTCATTTCGGGACTTTTTTCTTTAGGATTTTAAAAATGGAAAATACCTTATGATTACGCATTTTGATTGGAAGTCAGCTTGCCTGCCACATCTGCCCTTATGACCCATATGCTTACCTGTCCCATTCTGAACCTAGAGATGTTGGAATGTGGTCTGTGTTTGCCTTGTGTCACACCTGCATCCAGTTCTGCATATTTCACAACAAACATCCTACTTATTTGGGACAACAGGTGCCAAATCCCTGTATCTGCCAAGTGTCCTTAAGTTCACCAGGTCCTGCGTAAAGGCTCCGACAGAGGGAAGTTAGTATGTGGGTACCTCCGAAGGTCTCTGTGTGTCTCTCTTCCCATCTCCTTCTCTGTTTCTCTGTCTCTGTTTCTCGCTCTTCTCCTTTTCTCTCTCTTGGTCTCTGTGACTTTTTCCCTGGCTCTCTGGAGTCTGTGTAGAAACTGGAGCGGCCACGTGGGTGGCGTGGGAAGCAGAACTGAGGCCGCAGAAAGGGTGAGAACTCCCAGAGCCTTGTTTTTTCTTCAGGGAAACACCCCACGCAGAGGTGAAAAGATTTTAGGTTCGTGCCCTGCTCTTCCCAGATCCCTCTCCTCCCTGCTCTCAGCCCTCCAACTCTTCTTCTTATCTCTTGATGGTCGTATGATAGTCTGAGAAACAGCACAGATCCTAGTGGCACATATGGAAGCTTCTAGTTCAGGCTGCGATCATTCCGTAGGAGGGTGTTTTTAATTACCTCACATCATTGGAGTAGTGGGGAAGTATGACTTTCCTAGGACTATCCAATGAATCAGTAGCAGAACTGGATTCTACTTCTGAGGTTATGACTCAGTCTTTGATACCTTCTTGGGCTTCATTAATTAGGCCTGCACATACGGGATAAGTAGGAGCCACAGGGATCATAGAGAACTAAGATAATCAGGGTTTGTTTGGTTTTGGTTGTTTGGTTTTGGTTGGGGAGGAGGAATGTTGATTAGGATTAAGTGTCTGCTGTATAATGCTCAATAAATATTCCTGTCGACTTAGACTTTAGCCAAGAATTGGATCTTGATTTCTTGATTTAAACTGATTCCCACTCCCATTGGCTTCAGCTGGCATTTCTAACTTCATATCAACATATTAGAAAAAGGGTGATTCTATTCTCATTAATTAGTGCTGTTGGATTTAGGGTGAGAATGAACTTTGTTTTTGACTTCATGTTGTAATTTCTTAATGTCAGGAGGTTTCTAACTAAGAAGAGCTACTTTTAGAAATGTTTTAGAGTGATCTTTCTGACTGATACGGAAGAGAATTAAATTAGAATTTTTCCCAGGGTGTCGCCTTTCAATTTAGTAGATCTGTTACATTGTAGGAATAAAATTATGAACTTTATATCTGTAGCTAAGGGGAATTCTAATACTAGATTGGGTTAAAATGATAAAGATTCCCAGAGGCAACTGGGACTGTGTCCAAGGTAGCTGCAGCTGTCTCGAAGGGGGCCACATCATCAGCTAAATCTTGGGACTTAAATGAAGTCAAATAGGAAGGGGGCACAGACTGCCCTTTGATTTGAAGGATAGGGACCTTTCATTTCATGCCTCGTGATCAAAAAACAACCTCTGCTCACAGCCATTTGGGAGTCCCTTTTTCCCTGTTTGTCTGTTTCCCAGGACAGTTTCTCCACGAGCTGCTGCTTCAGCTCTCTGGGCTTCATGGAGGCGTGTGGCTTCGAGAGTGCTGAGTGTGGAGCAGGCGATGTGGGGCCTGGCTTTGTCCTTGCCTTCTGTTCCCTGTGTGTCTTTTACTCTTCGTGTCTTCAGAGCCTGAGCCTCAGGCACCGCTGAACACTGTCTCTCTAGAGTTCAAAGGTGTGGAGTAGCCAGAGTCTGAACCACGTGATGCTCGTGCTAAAGGGAAATGTTTGTAGGGTGTACAACAAATATTGAAGTACGTTTTTGGAATATAAAAACATTTTTCAGCTATCAGTTTTTTGAAGAATCTTCCATAGATAAATCAACCCACTTTTTTCTTTTCTTCCTTCTAACAGATCTTTTCTCTTTTTTTGCTTATGTTTATCAGACGTTTGAAACTCGCTTGAACTATCTGTGCATGATAGTACACAAACAACAGTGTATCAGATTGACATAAGTAATCAGGCGTGCTCTCGGCTCCATGTGCTGACGCTTTTCCCAAAGTCTGCTGTGCGTAATCTGGTTTGCAAGAGCAGAACACCATTCTTCCTTGAAGGATTGTTTTATTTCAGTCATTATTGACCAATTTACATTATTTCTAACATCCTTCCAGGAAATTCTATGCGAGGTAATTAATCTGTTGCTACTATGTGGAAGAACTGGCTTAAGAAGTTGCAAAGGGTTGACTTTCTTAACCATACATTCATTCATTCAGCAGATTAGTTATTGTACTTCTCTATGCAAGAACTGTGAGGGCATAAAGAAATGATTCAGGCATACAGCCTGTCCTCCAAAGAGATTATGCTCTCTCTGTAATGATACAGGTCATAAGTGAGGTTAAAAAAAACTCTGAAGATGTCCAGGGAAAAGGAGTACTTTCAGCTAACGGAATCAGAGAAGGCTTTACGGGAGAGAATGTACTTGATGTGATTCTTTGAAAGGCTGGACCTGCAGAATATTTTTGCAAAGTCTTATTTGATTGGATCCTTTTTCTTTTTCCTTATTTTTTCCTCCCTCACAGATTATCTGTTGTGAATTTAAGTGGAAAAGAAGCAACTGGAATAGCTTAGTCTACAGAGATGCTTTGACATATTGAGGCCCAGACACTGTGTAGTGTAGACGGCAACAGTTGGGACGGTACCGCACCCAGTAGTATGGCATGAAGCTGCAAGCGAAGGGATAACATGTTTATTTATCAAATGCAAAATTGTCAGATACCTGTGATTTCCGTAATAGATGGTCACTGTAGAGAACATCTTCAAATGTGAAAGTGGGTAAATGCAGTAGAAAATCACCTTATGACTCGTTATGTAGCTTTATCTCTGTCCTAGAACTTACCTTCTCTCCGTCTCTGTCCCCCCTCTCCCTCCCTCTCTCTCTCTCTCTCTCTGTGTATAGATAGATAGACAGATACAGATATGTATGCCAGTGAGCCTCGAAATGCCATAATCTTTTCCAAATCAATTGAGGGTGTATATGTATATAGCTGATTTAATTATCCATTCAACAGATACTTATTTCATGTCCAGTGTATGTAAAAGGTTGCTTGACATTCTGCTCTCTATCAAGATGACCTAGGTGTTCAGGTCCACTTGGAGGAAAGTTGTGAACATAAATAACCTGTGAACTTGCGCAACAAGTTAGTAACTTGTAAGCCTCAGTTTCCTCATCAGTGAAATGGGGTCAGAATAGTACCGATTTCATAAGTTGTTTCAAGGGCCAGAGTCAGGTGCACTGTAAGAATGCGGTAAATACAGCTCAAATATCATGGCAGTATGTAGTTTTATCTGACTGGAGTTTAGGAATTTAGGGTCATTCATTTAGTGAATACATGGTTCTTATTGACCAGGCACTGCCAGGTTGCTTTGGGAATGTAAAGATGAGTAAGACATGGCCCAGTTCTCAGAAAACAAAGAATTTAGTGGAAGAGATTGCCACCGTAGTAAGTACATCGATAGAAGTAAACACATAGGAATACAACTTCCCTTAGAATGGGGAGGATCAGAGAAGGTTCCTTGAGATGACACTATCGACAAACAGATAGCCAAGCGTTCAGAGCCAAGAATGGGCTGATAGCTTTGGCAGGTTAGGCGTGTAGAACTGAGACTACCGGACCTTGACAGGTCGAAGGTGAGCAGTGGTGAGGGGATGGGGGATGCTGGGACCAGATCCTGAAGGTCCTGGCATGCCCTAGTAAGGACCCTGGACTCCACCCTGTAAATGAGTTTGTCTCAAAACCTCAGGGTCTTGTGGACCAAATATATTGAGGCTGGAATTTCTGTGAGATTTTTAATATTGTGTTTTCAGTTCAGCGGTAATACTTGTTAAAATCACAAGTGTATTGAAGTCAAGTCGATTGCTGCCGGGAGGTTCCAGTGCAAGTGTTTGTGCTAAGGTATCAGGTTTGGTCCAGAAAAAGGCCAAAGGAGTTCTTGGGGTGCCCTGTGATTGAACATTTTGCAGCTGTTTGTATTGAGTAGTATTTTTCAAGCTAGGATCTAGGTTATATTTTTAGGGATTAAGGAACTTTTCTCTCTCTTTTTTTTTTACAGATTTTATTTCTTTTTTTATTTAGAGAGAGTATGCAAGGGGGAGGAGGAGCAGAGGGAGAGGGAGAATCTTAAGCAAGCTCTGCACTGAGCACAGAGGTCGAAATTAAGAGTCGGACGCTTAGCCGACCGAGCCACCCAGGCACCCCTGTTTTTTCTCTTTTAAAAAGGATACAAAGGGGCGCCTGGGTGGCTCAGTCAAACATCTGCCTTCAGCTCAGGTCATGATCCTGGGGTCCTGGGATCGAGGCCCGCTTTGGACTCCCTGCTCAGCAGGAAGTCTGCTTCTCCCTCTGCCTCTTCTCCTCCCCGTTTGCTCTCTTGCTCACTCTCTCACTCACTGTCTCTCAAATAAATAAAATCTTTTAAAAATAAATGAATAAAAAGGATACATATATTACATTTGAGAAATATTGTAGTGGGTAGTAGAAAACATGGCTGGAAAGGTAGATTGGTGTCACATATGGCATCTTGAACGCTGAGGAATTTTGTTGCTATTATGCAGACAGTAGTGAGCTATAGAAAAAATTTTAGTAAGAATAAAGGACTAAGATTTGTAGTGATACCATATTTGGCGATTGCCTAATGTCAATGAAGCAGTCTTTTTTTTCATTTCATTACCTGATTTGTAGCCATTTTATTATTCAGAGGACTCTTTACTAGAGGTTGGGAGAAAGAAGGGTTAATTTGTATAAATCGGTATTAGCTTTTTTTTTAATCAAGTGTTTTTATTTGGGGGGCACTATTGTTTGTATTTAAGGTTTTGTGAGGATTTGAAAGTTAAGATTTGTAGGTAATGTGTAGCTTTTTGCATCCCCATGATTTTTCTGTCATTGGCATTTAATTCAGGACCATTTTGTAATAGGCATTGAAAGAAATACAAAAAATGTAGTAAACCCTGGAAAACACTTTAAAAATGCATAACAATCTCTGCCATCAAGGGACTTAGGGCATTTATAATGGCAGAGTGATAGAGTGACAGAGGGGTCGGATAGCATGTTCAGGGCACTTGTTTATTCCTTTTCCTGACCTAGGCGATGAGGGTAGAGAGAGATGTGGGTCTTTACCCCAAACTGAAACAGAGCCTGGTCACAGGGGAGGGTACAACTTGCTAGGTAGTAAAATGGGGCTGTAATTCTGTTTGCGTCATTAGAGAATGCTTCTCACAGCAGTTCTGTCCGTTGATATGGGTCTTTATCGATGAGCAATGTCAGTAGAGAACGGAATAAAGGTTATTTTAAAATTAAGGGGAAGAGAAAATAAAGATCTCCAAAGTACAAATTCCTGTAAAGGTTGTGTGAGACTGGAATGGGAGTTTGGAGCTAGATTTTGGATGGCCCAGATAATTTGGATTCCTTCCTTCTGAGGGAAGAGAACTTCTGAAGGTGTTGGTGATTTTTCTGGCCTCTTTCATCTTCCCAGCCATCAGGGTGATGCTACGGATAAGTGCCTGTGACCTCTCATGAACTCTGCTGAGTCTAACACTTTGTTACTCTGTTTTAGTGTAAAAATCAGATCTGCTGAGAAGAAAACTTGATCGGAGCTTCCGTAAGCTCAGTTCATACCCTTGGCAAATCTAGAGGTGCACGTTCTGAAATCTTTCATTCTGCTCATTGAATAAACCAAATTATGAAAGTAAAAGAAAATTATTTTCACCATTATAGCAGCAATGTTACAAAAACATGCAAAATTCTACCCAAATCTCTCCGTGGTAAAAAAGAATTACGACTATATTATTTGGGTGTCAAGTTCTTGTACATGAATAATAATATAGAACGAGTATTACTGTTGTGGTAAATTTTTTTTTAAGGAACAGCCTTTTTTTAAAGATTTTATTTATTTATGGGGCGCCTGGGTGGCTCCGTTGGTGAAGCGTCTGCCTTCAGCTCAGGTCATGATCCCAGAGTCCTAGGGTCAAGCCCCGCATCAGGCTCTTTGCTCTTCAGGGAGCCTGCTTTTTCCTCTGCCTGCTGCTCCCCCCGCTTAATTTTAAAATATTAAAATATTAATATTTTATGTATTTGAGAGAGAGAGAGCACAAGCAGGGGGAGTGGAAGGCAGAGGGAGAAGCAGGCTCCCTGCTGAGCAAGGAGCCCGATGCGAGGCTCCGTCCCACGACCGACCCTGGGATCGTGACCTGAGCCGAAGGCAGACGCTTCAGCGACGGAGCCACCCAGGCGCCCAGGAACAGTCATTTTGTTCATGAAAGATACCCTAACGCAGTGTACTTAAGTCAGCCAGTTTCGTTAGTTAGCTTCTGACTCAGCTTCTTATGGTTTCTGTAACTTTGGACTGATAAATTTCAAGTGCTTTAACACTCTTTGTGAATTAGGTGGGTGAAACGTATTTCTATAATTTCTCCCCACGAATGCAATTCGCTTGTTAAAGCTCACGTATCTGACCACTCTGCTCAGACCGCACAGTCAGCATGTTTTGCCAGAGGTGTGCCTTGGTTCGTTGTGTTGCTAGAGCCCAAAAAGAGTGAGTAGGGGGTTCTGTCAAATTTGTTCTCAGCCGCTTTCACCTCACTGGCTGGGAAAATGAACTTCTGACGGCAGCCTGTGTTCTGAGCTTCGTGTTTCCTGGTGTCTTTGTCCCCTCCCTTGTTCTCCTTTGAGGAGCAGCAGTAGAGACTGTGTGAACAGTAGTGTGCGGCTGCCATAATAATGCTTCCTGGAAAAGTCATCATAAATTAGTTCAAGATCGGATTTCTCGTTGGGTCTGCGCTTATAAGCATTTGGAATAAAAAATCTGTACAAGTTAATCCTTCGATAACATAAATATTTATTTTGTTGTTTTCCTCACATTTTCAACTGAGGTCTGAAAACAAAATTAAATCTTTTGAAAAGTTTTAAGTGTGTGAATTCTCAGCCAAGAATGAGGAACTGCATTAGAAAACTGGGCTGGACATCCGAAAGGAATCTCGCAGAGCATCTTCAACCTGTTTAGCAGTGTATTTTTGTGGTTAGTTTTTTTCTTTTCCAGTGATTTTGGTTGGGAACATGCGATGCTCATCTTGTGTAAGATTTAGGTTTCATCTGTTTGAATAAAAGCAAATTTTTCCTCCCAATCAGTGGCACGGAAGTGTGAAAACAGAGAAAAGGTTATTACCACGTGTATTTTGTCGGGGAGTTGAACGTGTCATCATCGTCATGCTGTTCACCTCCCTCCGCCTCTCTGAGGAGATGTTGCAGTTTTTCTGTAACCGTGTTACGGAAGGTATTTTCCTCCGCCCGGTGACTGCGGCCTGAACTTCTGTTTCCTCCAGACTTGGGGGCCGTGGCCTGTTGTCCTGCTTCTTTGGGCGATTGCCCATTAGGTAGAAGCAATCGCAGGTGTTCGCGCTGTGCAGAACAGACCAGGCCTGTCTCGTGGCTGCCCCGGGACCCAGGGGAGAGCTCTGCCTCGTGTTGCTACCCAGAATGCGTGCTGCTGCTGAAAGATTTGTCACCTTCCTCAATAAGATTCCCGGACACAGCTTCTCCCTTACACCTTACCCTTTAGGCCCTCCGTGAGTGTGGGTTGCACTGACACGTGAGCGAGAGGGCCTTCTTAGGAAGTCACTTATGTGGAAAGTGGAAATACTGAATTACAAAAAGGGAAATAGTACTTCCTCACTCATAACTACATTGTGATGATGTAAGGGTAAATTATTGTTTGAGCACCTTAGAGAAGGGTTTGTTTTGATCAGGGCTCAGCAAACCACAGCTCTCTGCAAACCCTGGCCAGCCCGCTGCTGTTAACGTAAGTCAGGTTTTGCTGACGTACCACCACGTGCACTGTCCACGGGCTGTGCTCTTGCGCTGTTGCCGTGGGCTTATTGGTTGCATGTCGTCCATGAAGGCCGAAACACCATTAGGTCTTTCACAGAAACAGTCAGCCCCCTCCTGGTTTAGATGAATACATGACAGCTGCGGTGCGTGTCTGCGGCGTACTTCCCCTTAGTCATGTTTCTTCACTACTCCCTCTGCATTTTCCTTCTTTGGTGAAAAACATACGTGTTAAGCACGTGCGGCGCACCAGGCGCCAGGAACCGAAAGGGCTGACCGAGTGTTCTGTCTGTCTCCAGGGGTCTGCCCCTCAGTGGGATGACACCGCAGGTCACCCGAACACGCGGTTCACCCACACAATCAACCCCTGTGAAAATCAAATGTTCTGTGAGGAGTAAACAGAAGCATAGTTTGGTAGATTTTTAATAGGCTTTTTTTCTGGTCACTGTCTTAAGAACTATGAGTTCTTGAGGATTTGCCTGATCTTACTGAATAATAAGGCTGAGGAGATGCTTTAATCTTTGTCTTTCCATTGGTTAAATAAATATTATTATTTGATAGGGCTATACCTCTTAGAAATTTTTTTAATTGAAAAACTTGTTGGGATACCTATAAATACATGTAAGAATATCTGAACTCTATAAAGACGGGAAACCGTAGGTTGGGGCTTGTTTTAATCACCTCAAAGTTTTGGAGCCAAAGGAGACCTTTGGTGGATCAAAGTATAAGTATATAGAAGATTAATCACCTGACAGCAGTGGCTTTTATCCTGACCGACCGCTGGAATTACCTGGGGAGCACCTAAAAGGCCTGGTGTCTAGAGCCCACCCCAGGCCAGTGAGAGCAGAGCCTCTAGATGTGGCTTTACTGTCTCCAGGAAGGGCTGATGCTCTCTGGTGAGGCTGATTGAGTCAGGGGTTCCCAGGCAGCGCTGAGGCTCCTGGGCCATGCTTTATGAACCTCGGGTTTATAAGATTCTTAATTCCATATGAGTAGTTCATATAATTACTTGAAATGACAACTTTACATGGTTCTTTTAAAATAATATGATTTGGGGGCGCCTGGGTGGCACAGTGGTTAAGCGTCTGCCTTCAGCTCAGGGCGTGATCCCGGCGTTCTCGGATCGAGTCCCACATCAGGCTCCTCCGCTATGAGCCTGCTTCTTCCTCTCCCACTCCCCCTGCTTGTGTTCCCTCTTTCGCGGGCTGTCTCTATCTCTGTCAAATAAATAAATTAAAAAAATAAAAATAAAAAAAATAAAATAATATGATTTGTAAAGAAATTGATAAACGTATTACACAAAATTATTGTCACTAATAAATACAGAGTTAGGGATAAAGGATTCATGATCTTTCAGTATAAATATAATGAGAGGCCTCAAGAGTTAGAAGTGGTCTAGACATCATCTAATTCAACCTGCATTAGACAGTGCAGGACCCCGTCCATGATCGCAGCACTAACTAGCAATGGAGCTAAAACTCCAGTGTTTCCATTTTCAGAACAAAGCCTTTCCTGTTTACCACATATGCAAGATACCTAAAGCATGTTGCACTCTTGCTAGTTTTTGGTTGAGGCTTAAACGTAGCAAGTGTGTCCACATCACTGGCAGCAGCACATACCCGACTGGCCTGCTCGTTCTTGCCACGGGGCCTGCCGCGAGAGGCTTCGTAAGCACCGCCCTCACTTCTTTCCTGTAGGTCTTCGGCCCGCTGTCCTCCTCATACCGCGTGTCCTGGGCCTGGTATGCTTGCGTCACACATCTTGCTCACTGTTTACCGGTGTGTTTATGTATTTATCTAGACAAGGTGGTGTTTCTTAATGTTGAGTTGGGGATGCCGTAAACTTTCCTTGTTGCATTTAGAAACACTGCTAAGTTTGGAAAGAATTGATTTTAAAAATAGGAGAAGAATGTGTATAAGAAAGCGACTGCAAGTCATCCTGAGTAATAGGGTAATGTCTCTCTGAAGACTTAATGTTTGTACTGATCCTGGGATTTGGTTCCTGCTTATTTCTGCTTTGAATAGAAACTTGACACTGGGAAGCAAGGGGAGGTTAGGTTTTAGGTTGGATTACCATGAAATCCTCTTGTAAATGGAATATCATTTTGGGTCAGAGACTTCCTGGAATTGTTGAGGGTTAAGTGTAACTTTCCCAGGCTGCTGTTTTTGAGTCCTAAATTGAGCCATGTAGCCTAAAATGATAGAGAAAAATTCAGATTTCCCACTTGGTTGTAAAATGGAAAATATGGTGATTTAGTTACTTGATGTGCTCAGTTGTTTGCATTATGTCTTTGTTTGTCTTTTTGTCTTTTGTCTGTTCCGTCTTTCATCTGTTCCATAACCGATCTCCCTAACTCAGATTTGTAAATTGTATATGAAGTGTTTTTAACAATGTACCATTGACGAGTGAACAATACAGGCTTGAACTACAAAGGTCCACTTGTATGTCAGTTTTTTCCAATAAGTGTATTGGCAAAAATTTTCGAGATTTGCAATAATTTGAAAAAACTTGCAGATGAACTGCATAGCCTAGAGATAACCAAAAAAGTTAAGAAAAGTTATTTTAAGAATATAGTATAAAATATGTATAACATATAAAATATGTGTTAATTGTGTTATTGGGAAGGCTTCTGGTCAACAGTAGGCTATTAGTAATTAAGTTTTGGGGGAGTTGAAAGTTATATGTGGATTTTTGACGGTTGGTAGGGGGGCAGGCAGTTGGCACCCCTAAACCCCATGTTGTTCTAGGGTCAGCAGTATAGGAAAAGATATAAAGTCAAAGCACGAAGTTTCTGTAATGAATTTGAACTTCATACATACTACTTTTTCCTATATATCTAGATTTAGGTATTTTTAAAAACAGAAGCATTTTATTTATTTACTGAAAATGGGTTAACTGGAAAGAAAAATCATAGTGGGCTAGAAAAGGCAAACTGAGACCTGGCACTGGGCTGAAAGTAAGTGTTGAGAAAGCTGCCACATGGAGAATATGGGCCTAACCTCCAAGTATTTTCAGTCTAGCCACAGAAAGAAAGCATACACCTGTCAAAATGGCAAACCATTCCCGGTAGTGGAGAAGAGTAATTAGGGTAAAAAGTTGATTTGGGAAAGACAGGTTGCAGTATAGGTATAAAGGGGTGGGGAGAAGTTCTGGATATGAATTCCAGCCCTTTGCTTTCTACCTTGGGGACAGTTAAAAAAAAAAAAATCTCTGGGCCTCACCTGTAAAAGGATTAACACGGTTTCTCCAGGTCGTGAAATGAGATCACGTGTATAAAGCAGGTGCCCAGTGCAGATTTGGAAACTTTAGGTGCTCACTGCTGTGACCTCCACTGCACAAGTCAGGGTGAATGGGGACAAGTCAGCGTGAAGGGGGACGCTCCCTGGAGATGGCACTGGTGCCAGACCTCTGCAGATGTGGAGAGGCAGAGAGGAACTGTGGAGGTGACTTGGACTGGGATAGGAGGGACACAGGAGGAGGAAGAAGGACAAGGACAAAGACATGAGGCAGGAGTGAGCATTAAGGTGTGTTCTAGGGGCCATGAGTAGACTGGCCTGAGTGGAGAGCTAATGGAGGGACAGGATGTTAATGTGGACAAGTTCTCAGTCGTTGTAGGGTGTTTTGGTCTTTTCCTTCTTTGAAATAGTGTAGACTAGAGAAAGAATAAAACCCGTGTTTCAGCATTTGCAAACCTTCTGGAGAGCATTCTTTGTCATTATGGTTACAATTTTCTTTCTCCTTACCCTGTCCACTCCCTTCTCTTTACATTTTTAGAGGTTCCCCCATCCCAGGTTTTCTGGCTTAAACTTCTCCCCCGGGTCTTGGTTCATCCAGTGGCACCCCACACGACTTGTGGTAGATCTATTCTCAGTTGTTAGAGCTAACGGGTTATTGGCCCCTGGACTGGAAGGAATCCAGCGGAAGGGTCTTGGGTGTCTGAAAGGCACAGATTTTTAAAACTGTAATTCCAATAGTATCCACTGTGTGGTGCTCACGCATCAGAAATAAATTCTGAAACTAAGTGGTTGAAAGGGAGCTCCATGCATTGCAACCTTGTGTGGAGAGGTTAAAATCCATAATCACAAAAAAAGAGGGAAATGGAGCATGGCTTTTGCCGTACAGAGTTTCAGTTGGGTTTCTCATAACAACCTCCAGTGCCACTTTGATACTGTCACTCACTGATTTCATAAATTCCAGAGCACTGGGATACGGGTCAGGTACTGCAGTTATCCTAAGAGGTGGGGTAGACATAAATGCAGGCAGATTCCCAGAGTTTGTACGAAGCTATAAAACATCCCTGTAGCTCTGTGCTGTCGGTTGGTAACATTGGTAAAAACGACGTCAAGGAAGACAACCAGACTCTTCCACAGTCTGATGCTAAGTAAATATTTTGGAAGGGAAAACTGACAGAGGTTCAAAGCTGCTGTCTGGTTTTTTTTCCCTTTGAATAAAGTCTGCCATTCCTATGACCAGAAGTGGCTTTAAAATCAACCCTTTAGGGGTGCCTGGGTGGCTCAGTTGTTAGGCATCTGCCTTCGGCTCGGGGCGTGATCCCAGGATCCTGGGATCGAGCCCCGTGTCGGGCTCCCTGCTCCGCTGGGAGCCTGCTTCTTCCTCTCCCACTCCCCCTGCTTGTGTTCCCTCTCTCGCTGGCTGTCTCTCTGTCAAATAAATAAAATCTTTTAAAAAAAAATCAGCCCTTTATTTTAAAAAGAAGTCTCTTTTAAGTGAGAAGCTGAGCTCTCGTTTAGAACATAGTTGAGATTTCGGTAACCTTGGTATTTTTACAAGCTGTACCAAGGTTCTCCATTGATGCGTGTTGTTTATACCTTCTTCTTGCCTTTGCAGGTTTTCATCTCTGTGAACTGTTTAAGCACAGATTTCTCTTCTCAGAAAGGTGTGAAGGGGTTGCCTCTTAATATTCAGATTGACACCTATAGTTATAACAACCGTAGCAACAAGCCTGTGCATCGTGCATACTGCCAAATAAAGGTCTTCTGTGACAAGGTAAGATTGTCGGATTGGGGAGGGACAATCAGAGTAAAGCATGTGAGAGACATACTCTTCCTCACACAGAATGACCAGGGTCTTGTTAATATTTCAGCTTGATGTGAATGTATTGCTAATAATATGAAATAGCTTACTCGAAATTAGAAATTATTGTTTTAGCCACGCATTATCTGGGGGAGAAAAAAAAATCTCGTTTTCACTGAAAGATTAGAGGAGCCAATGAATGCATTTCGTTGGGCATGTCTGATAGAGTCAAGATGGCGCACGTGGGCTCCGTGCAGGGCTGTGCTCAGTCCTCGGCGGCCCCTCCGCTCACTGGGACTGGTAGGCAGTGGCTGCAGTGTTGGAGCTCTGGAACTTGGTGTCTGAGGGCTCCATGTGGATGCCCGTAAAGGGCTGTCCTTTAACTAGCTTACCTCCCTCCAGGCCCTTGGCGAGTTGTCAGCCGCTCATTAAAGCAGAGGATGAGATTCCGGGTCTTCTTTAGAGCAGCAGGTAGGCAAGAGGAGAAAGCATAAGCCTAAATGAGTTCAACGTCATTTCCTTTTCCTGGAGAAGAAATGGTCACTTTGGCCAGGTGCAGAGCCAGAGGCCCAGCTGGATGAACTCCAGAAAGAGCTGGTAGGCCTACTGTGTCGTGAAGATTGGAGACCGTGTTCTCCTCAAGAACTCGGCAGCAGCCATAAAGAAAGGAGTGCTCCACTGAACTAAGACTGAGGGCGACTTTGGCTTTTCCCACTCAGAAAATGTTCAACCATATTTTTTGCCAGTCCCCTCTTTTTGTCCTATTTAACAACAACAAAAACAACAACAACAACCCTCTCTGTTATTAAGACTTTTAGAAGGTACTAGAAAACTGGAAGTGTATTTGCTATCAGAGGTGTGCTGTCCTGATTTTTACACTGGGGACCAGAACACAGCCTGTGACTTGCTTGGAGCAGCCTGAGATCTTCCACGTTCAGAGAGCTTTCTCAAACACCCAGATTCCGTGACATTTATTGAGTACCGTGTGCCTGGTGCTGTGCTAGGCTGGATTAGTTTTCTGTTGTTGCTATTAACAGATTGCCACAAACTTAGCAGCTCAGACAAGACACTTCCATTATTTCGTGGTTCTATAGGTCAGAAGTCTGAGGTCTTGCTGTGCTAAAATCCAGCTCTTAGAATCTCTTTCTGGAGTCTCCGGGGGAGGATCTGTCTCTTCTACCTTCTGGAGTCACTCACATTCCTCGACTTTGCGGCCCCTCCTACCTTCAAAGTCAGGAGCTTCCTATCACATCCCTCTGACAGTGCTGCCATTGCCACATGTCCTCGTCTGGCCCTTTTGCTTTTAAGGACCCCTTCCGTTGTCCCGGGCTGACACAGAGGATCTCGGACACTTGCCCTGTCGGAGTCAGCCGATTAGCCACCTCATGTCTCCTTTGCTGTGTAAGCTCACGTATTCACAAGTTCTGAGGATTTGGGTGTGGACATCTCTCAGGGGCTGTTAGTCTACCCAGGTGCCGCAGTACTTCGCACAGAGGCTGCGTTTTACAAATGACGAGTCCCATCTAGTGTGGAGCAGGGATTTCTGATCCTGAGTCAAAATTCTTTCCTTTATTCCACATTCCTTTTTTTAACCAGAAGAAAACCTAAAGAGATAACCAAAGTCATAAAAACTATAAGCCCCAATTTTGTATTATTTGATTCAACAGACATGAAATTATTCTAATTGTTACCCAAGTGCTTACTGTGTTTGCGATGTATCTTTCCTGGAACCGTAACTTTGAGGACTGATCCTGGTCCGTGATCACACTTCGAATACCGGCTGTATTAAATGATGTCAGCATGAGTTAACGTGAACTGGAGTTCTCCATATCCAATGGCAAAAGCTGTACACGCCGTTTTGCAGAGAAAGAACAGTACTGATTCACGATCTTAAATGAAATTTGGTTTTAATACTAAGACTTTTTGAGGGAAGCTCCTGTATTGGTAGCTGATTTAGAAAATGAAACACAGAGAGAGCTTCATGAATTGTCCAAAGCTATTTTATTAATCAGTGGTTGTACAAAATTTAGAAGTCGGGTTTTTTGTTGTGTGAGTGTGTGCCAATGTATACTGTGAAGCAGAAAGCCTTTTCTTCAGAGTGGCGAAACTGTGTGTGGTTTGGGACAACACATGATTTCATCCTCTGGAGTTGCTGCTTGCCTGCTGATCTGTTTGTTTAGATCACATGGGATAGGAGCATGTTCTCCAAGGTCTTGCACAGCATGTTTGCTGTGCGGGCCAGTCCCTGCTTTTCATTCCTTGTGGGTAAGCTCTGCACCGCGGTAAAAGGAGGTCACACAAAGCCATGGTTAGAAACTAGGCCTCTGCACCTAGCAGCGCTTTGTGTGGCCTATCTAGATGCCCACATACCCTCAGCCTTCATACCTATGCCTTTCTTGGTAAGGCCCCTAAAAATGTTGCTGACCTATTCTTCCCTTTTGCTGGAGCAGAGATCTCCTTGGGGATGACAATTGTTGTTCTCCTTTCCCTTTGCAGCCCTCATGGCGCACAGCGGTGGCGTGAGCGTCGTACAGTCGCAAGGGGCCTAGGGGACATGGGAGGTGAACTTACACCCTGTTTTCATCCTGAGGTTTTAATCTCAGAGCTGTTATGGGTTGATTTAAAACCCTGTATGGGAAGAAAATATTATGTATTGCTGTGTGTAATTAATTTTCAAAGCCCTTAAATCTCTCAACCACATGAAACTCCTCTATGACCTCACACCCACTCCTGATTCTCGTGCATCTCGTTTTAACTTCTGTCGTCCCTTACGGTTGGGATTGATTCTGCTCTTCCGGGTTGTCTGGGGCCACCTCTTCTCTGTGGGATATCCCAGCAGCCTCCTTGATTCTCTACTTTCTGAGATTTGACTCACCTGTTGTTTGGTGCCTGTCAAACCTCACATCTTATGAATCTGGTCCACATCCACAGTAAGAAACTAGAAATGAGACATCTCTTGGTATCCTTCAGAAGTATTTACATTGTTTTTCTCTCCTAAGAAGGTTTTACTAGCCCTTCATTATGAATTGCTCAACTGGTTTGATAAATGGAACTTTCTCTTATGGCAGAAGCAGCAGCAATTTCACTCTTTTTTAGAGAAAACGAGAACAGGAATCGGATCTCTAACCAATGGAAATTTGGCAGCTTCTCTTGCTACGAGCTTGTATATATGTGTATATGTGGGGTTCTTTCTTAGAAAACTGTCATTGGCCTTGATTTCCCGCAGACCGTTTTCTTCCTCAGAGTGACACTCACTGTGGCTGTAATCGGGAGCAGGTAGGTTAACTTTGTAGGTCACTGCCTGAGGTGATTGCCCAAGATCAGCCTCTTTAGTTGTTGAAAGAGAGAGCGAAACAGCTTGAATTTAAATGTTCTCTGTAATGTCACAGAACTTCCTTTAATATTTCTTGCTGAGTCTACTGCTGATGAATTCTTGTAGCTTTTCTATGTCTGAAAAGTATTTCACCTCTGATTTTGAAAAATTTTTTTTGCTGGGTATAAAGTTCTGGTTGACGGCTTTTTCCTTCAGTGCTTGAAAGACGTGACTCTGCTGTTGTCAGGCTTACATTTTTTTTGCTAAGATTTTATTTGTTTATAGAAAGAGTGCATGAGTAGGGGAAGGGGCAGAGGGAGAGGGACAGAGAGAATCTCAAGCATACTCCCAACTGAGTGTGGAGCCTGATGTGGGGCTCGATCCTGAGATCATGACCTGAGCTGAAATCAAGAGTCAGATGCTTAACTGAGTGAGCCACCCAGGCGCCCCAGGCTTACATTTCTAATGAAATATCTGCCATCATCATTATCTTTGTTCTTCTGTACCTAAGGTGTGTCTATTTTTCTATGATTCCTTTTAGATTTTCTCTTTTTACTGGTTTTGAACACTTTGATGTATCTCTTTACATTTCTCATACTTAGAGTTTGTTGAGCTGCTTGGATCTGTGGGTTTATAGCTTTCATCCTATTGGAACATTCTTCAGGCATTGTTTCTTGAAACACGTTCTTCATCCTCCTCTGGGAATGCCAGTTGCACACGTACGCAGCCGGCACCTGCAGTCCCACAGCTCCCTGATGCTGTTCATTTTCTAGGATTGCTTTTTCTTTCTGTGTTTCATTTTGGATAGTTTTTGTTAATGTCTTAAAGTTCATCAGTGTTTCCGTTTGCCCTGTCTAAACTGCTGTTAATCCCATCCAGTGTATTTTCCATCTTAGATGGTGTAGTTTTTGTCTCTGGGAGATCAATTTGGGTCTGTTTTACATCTTTCTTGTCTCAATATGTGGTTTTTTCACTAACTTTGTGAACATATGGAATGCAGTTACAGTAACCAAGCTAATGTCCTTGCCTGAATTCTGTGTTGTTTCTGGGCTGGTTTCAGTGGTTTGATAGCCTCCTCAAACAGTCATGTTTTCCTGCTTCTTTACATGCCTGGCAATCTTACGGGATACTAGACATTGTGAATTTTACAATGTCTGGAGCTGGATGGTTTTGTCATCTTATGAATCTTCTTGAGCTTTGTCCTGAGAGCTAGTGAAGAGTTACTTGGAAACGTTTGATCCTTTCAGGTCTTACTTTGACAGTTTGATAGGTGAGTCTGGATTAGTGCTCAGTATCAGCTAATTATTCTCCACAACTGAGCTGAGGTTTTCCTGACTGTTCTACCAACTACCCTGTGGATTTTAAGCTTCTCCAGTCTGATTGGTGGGAAGAGGCACAATTTTCCCTGCGTGAGTTTCAGACAATATTCTCTAGTTTTTTTCGGAGGCCTTTTCCCCTCGGTTAACTTCCTTATTACCTGTTTCTCTCTCAGTACTGGACTGACTACTTGAGGGGACCCTCCAAAGATCTCTGGGGTTCTTTCCCGTGTAACTTTTTCCCGATGCTACTTTGTCCTGCTTCGTTGATCTCTCTGTCTGGATTTGCAACTCTGTCTCTCAACCCAGGGAACCTGGGTGGAGCAGACCTCTGGACATCCCTCCCTGTGCCACGGCCTGGGAACTGTGAAGGCAGTCAGCCCCTGGAGGACCCATCTTGCTTGTTTCCTGTCTCTCAGGGATCCCTGTTCTTTGTTGCCTGGTAGCCCTGGCCTTAAAAATCCTTGTTTCATGCATCTGTCTTTTTTGTTGTTGTTTAAGTTGTCTCAGGGTGGAGGGTAAGTCTGGTCTGTGATAGTCCCATCTTGAGTGGAAGCACAGTCCCTTATTCTTTATGGGTGGAGCTGGTAAGTAGGGAGGGAAATGTCTTATTTTTTAAAACTACCTTTTGGGGAGTATAATTTATCATCACAGTGAAGCTATTGTTAGACTGTTGGAAAGAACTGAGAGAGATACAGACCAAGTATATGGTAATGGGTGGGAGATTGGAGATATTGACCTGTTTTTCTGTGTCAAGGAGGTGATATTTGTATCAGCATTACATAGCATTTTTTATAAAAGCAGATTATATGTTTACCAATATGTCAGTATATTAACACCTTCTAGAAGAAGCAGAAGGTGGTTTGTATTCTGTTTTTTTTTTAATTTTATTTTATTATATTATGTTAATCACCATACAGTACATCCCCAGATTCCGATGTAAAGTTTGATGCTTCATTAGTTGCGTATAACACCCAGTGCACCATGCAATACGTGCCCTCCTTACTACCCATCACCAGTCTATCCC
>NC_048221.1:137409295-137451208 GCF_002007445.2 Ailuropoda melanoleuca | reverse complement strand
TCCTAGTTCTTATGTTCCATAGATGAGAGAAATCATATGATAATTGTCTTTCTCTGCTTGACTTATTTCACTTAGCATTATCTCCTCCAGTGCCGTCCATGTTGCAGCAAATGTTGAGAATTCGTTCTTTCTGATAGCTGAGTAATATTCCATTGTATATATGGACCACAGCTTCTTAATCCAGTCATCTGTTGAAGGGCATCTCGGCTCCTTCCATGATTTGGCTATTGTGGACAATGCAGCTATGAACATTGGGGTGCATATGGCCCTTCTCTTTACTACGTCTGTATCTTTGGGGTAAACACCCAGTAGTGCAATGGCTGGGTCATAGGGTAGTTCAATTTTTAACTTTTTAAGGGACCTCCACACTGTTTTCCAGAGTGGCTGTACCAACTTGCATTCCCACCAACAATGTAGGAGGGATCCCCTTTCTCCACATCCTCTCCAACAATTGTTGTTTCTTGCCTTGTCTATCTTTGCCATTCTAACTGGCGTAAGGTGGTATCTCAGTGTGGTTTTGATTTGAATTTCCCTGATGGCTAATGATTTTGAACATTTTTTCATGTGTCTGTTAGCCATTTGTATGTCTTCATTGGAAAAGTGTCTGTTCATATCTTCTGCCCATTTTATGATTTGTTTATTTGTTTCTCGTGTATTGAGTTTGAGAAGTTCTTTGTAGATCTTGGATACCAGTCCTTTATCTGTGGTGTCCTTTGCAAATATATTCTCCCATTCCGTGGGCTGTCTCTTAGTTTTTTTGACTGTTTCCTTGGCTGTGCAGAAGCTCTTTATCCTGATAAAGTCCCATAAGTTCATTTTATCTTTTATTTCTCTTGCCTTTGAAGATGTGTCGTGAAAAAAGGTTGCTCTGGCCGATGTCATAGAAGTTGTTGCCTATGTTCTCCTCTAGAATTTTGATGGCTTCCTGTCTCACATTGAGGTCTTTCATCTGTATTCTGTTTTTTATTTTTATTTTTTTTATTATTTTTTTAAATACACTTTTTTTAAAGATTTTATTTATTTGACAGAGATAGAGACAGCCAGCTAGAGAGGGAACACAAGCAGGGGGAGTGGGAGAGGAAGAAGCAGCTTAGTTTTTTTGACTGTTTCCTTGGCTGTCGATCCCATAACGCCGGGATCACGCCCTGAGCCGAAGGCAGACGCTTAGCCGCTGTGCCACCCAGGCGCCCCTGTATTCTGTTTTTTAAAATGTGGTTTCATTATATAATGGTGCTAGGATCTGTGGGATGATTTGCATTGCCTCTCTTTGCTATCAGGGAATTTATTTGCAGAAAAATAAGGTACTGGTTCAGACTTAACTGGGTAATTTTATGAAGAAACCTGTACAATCCAGAAATAAATGCTAACAGGTGAAGCAAAATGATTAATTGTTATTTTTTTATTATACTTGCTTAATTTTAGGTCATGTTGGTTATTAATATGGTTGTTTTTTTTATTTTTGTGGGTTCACTTGCACAGCACTGCCATTCTCCGTATAGTTGATACATGTTGTGTGTATGTGTTCTCTTTATAGGATTGGGAGTACGCTTTTTCCCTTTTAAGTGATTATGTAGATTTCTACTTAAATCTTTGCTGGTCATATTTGTCCTTGGACAGAATCACAGCTTTCAATGATAACATTGTCCATGTAGGAAAGCGCACTCAAAGCAGAGTCACCTTGTCTCCTAGACAACGGGAGCACTCACTTAGGTTCTGACGGCAATGTAGCACATTAGCAGATTTTCTCAGCTTGTCCTTGAACCTGGCCACATTCATTGTTGAGGGGAATTTTGCTTTATTTGTCTTTTAAGTAAATGTTATTGCCCCATGATTTCACATGAACAGTTTTAAGAACAGGCTTTTTAGGGGTGCCTGGGTGGCTCAAGTGGTTAACCATCGGACTCTTGATTTTGGCTCAGGTCATGATCCTCGGGATTGTGAGATCGAGCCCTGTGTCCATGCTGGGCATGGAGCCTGCTAAGGATTCTCACTCTCCCCCTCCCTCTGTGCCTCTCCACTCCCTCTCTAAAAATAAAATGTAAAAAAACAAAACAAAACAAAAAACCCAGGCCTTTTAGAGGAAACTACTCTGATAAGCTCCATAAATATAATAATTAATGGAGTTCATCTCCAGAGAGGGATATTTTTTTCCGCACTCGCCAGATAAGAATTAAATATTTTAAAGAGCATCGGTTAAACACAGTCATGCCTTGTCTCCCCTGTAGGGAGCTGAAAGGAAAATCAGGGATGAAGAACGAAAACAAAGCAAAAGAAAAGGCAAGTGTACTGACCCCAGCTCCCAGTTGAATGCCTGTAAGTAGCAATGTTTCCTCTGCATGTTTCAGATCTTTTCCATTCAGAATGGTGCCTAGAGTTTGCAAGCAAAAGATACAGTAGTGGGTACTTAGTGCTGTGAAGTGGTAGCCTTGCCCCCTTTACCGGTTACACAGTCAGATGGATGGCTGATCTAAGGCATTTTCTTGGGGGAACGACAGAAAAGGATTCTTGAGTTTTTCCAGAGTTCAGATATTTGGGCTGTTAGCTTTAGTTCAAGTTACTGATTCCAGTCCTGAAAAATAACACATCTTCTCTCTGAAGAGCTGATGATAAAGCCGGGACCTGTCTAGATGTTTATAATAGTGATACTCTGGAGAATTGAGGATGTCTTACTTCTAAGTGTGTAGTTGTCTTATGTATAATAGTCTAACGTTTCAGAATCTGGAAGGCTCCTGTGTGGACATTTCACAGGAAAGCTTTATTTGTTCATATTCATAAAATCCTGTCTCTCTCCGCCACAAGGGGGGAAATGCTGCTCTGTGGCGGTGGTGTTTCATCTGTAGAACGTGGGCCGCGAGCAGCTGGCCTCTGAACAGTCTGTCTAGCTCAGCAGACGTTTGCCCTACAGCACAGCACGTTAGCTTCTCCAACTAGCATCAAAGTGCAGACTCCCGATGTCACTTCAGAGAGAGCTGACCAGGAGAGTTCACCACCGAGGACTTCAGGGCAGACGACAAGGGACGAGGGAGTCTATAATTTAACAAATAAAAAACCTAGTCAGTCACACGTACTCTGAGCCTCTCCGAGGTTAAATTCTGAGGTGAAGTTCAGGTATAAAGGTGTATGTCCTCAAGTTGTAGATTACGTTGCTGTTAGAATGTGAATTATTTTCTCATGACAGCTAAGGTGAAATGACTTCTGAATTATGTTTATACAGTTATACGTCTTAGCCGTTCAGACAAAAATTAAATACGCTTTGCCTCTGTTCCAAATTTTCTGTGTATGTTTAAAAATAGCCTTTTCTCTTTTGATTTTGCTAAGATGTTCATTTGATCGTAGTATGAATATACACAACGTATTTCTTCCTGTGAACTGTGATTTTCCTCTTAGTTCAGGCAACATGACCTGTACCATATACGGTGCTGCCATTTAAGTTTCTTAAATTTGAGGAGAATGCTCTGTGGCCTGCGTCCAGTATGTGTATGTAAGTGGTTGACTGTGGTGTCTTCATTCTTTTTTTAGTTTCTGATGTTAAAGTGCCACTGCTTCCCTCTCACAAACGAATGGATATCACGGTTTTCAAGCCCTTTATTGATCTTGATACTCAGCCTGTCCTCTTCATTCCTGATGTGCACTTTGCCAACCTGCAGCGGGGCGCTCACGTAGGTAACCAGGGTCCCAGGGTGGCGCAAGAGAAAGTCTTGGCATTCATGGTAAACAGAAGCCAAAATGAGGTTTCACTAGTGTTATGGGTCAGCCTTCTGGAATATTCAGTTGGGGTGACGTGATGTCCTTACAGTAAAGTAGGTGTAAGCACTGTTGAAGGAATTGAAGTACCAAACCTGTCAACCTCACTCTGTATGTACGCGTGTGTTTATGTCTCAGCTCGTTTTAAAAATGCTAGAATAATGACATAATTTGGAGTCTGAGTCTGTGATCTTGCGGATTTAACTTACGTGGTTCTGGGCATGAGGGAGAAGCCACAGGATTACTTAAAGTAGGTAGCCTTCATGGCAGAAAGAACATCTGGAGGCTCTTTGCATTGTTTCAGTTACTGAATCATAGTTGGCACGTAGAGAGCCACATCTTGGCAATTAATATAAATTTTCACAACTAGCCACACCCTGCTTTCATCAGAAGCTTAGTAGAGATAGCAGCTTCGATTGAGTGGACGGAGCCTGCTTTCTGTGCAGAGCCCCCCAAAAATATGAAGAAGATAGTGTGCCACGCACTTTGTGCACAGATTTATATGGTTTAATGACTTTTTAGAGTTTTGGGGGTTGAGAGGGCATTACCAATGTATCCAGTTTCTTTTTCTTTTTTTTTTCTTTAAGGTTTATTTATTTGAGAGAGAGAAAGAACGCACATGGTGGGGCAAGGGGCAGAGGAAGAGAGACTCTCAAGTAGACTCATTGCTGAGTGTGGAGCCCTACATAGGGCTCAATCTCATGACCCTGAGATCATGATCTGAGCTAGAGTCAAGGGTGGCACGCTTAACCGACTGAGCCACGCAGACGCCCCAACCATGTATCCAGTTTCTAATGAGCAGCTTTGCGGTGAGCAGGGGTAGGCAAACTTTTCCTGTAAAGGCTCAAATCGTAAATATTTTAGGCTTTTGGAGTCACACGGTGTCTGTTGTGACTCTTCCACTCTGCCATTGTAGTGCCCAAACAGCCATAAACAACACGCCAACGAGTGAGTGTGTCTGTGTGCCAGTAAATATTTATACAAACAGGCATTAGGCCACATTTGGCTCATGGGCCCCAGTTTGCCAACCCCTGCTTTAGAGGAGTTCAAGATGCCTATAAGAATCTGGTTATTGAAAAATAAGGCTAAAGGATTTTGTACTAGACTAGACAGATTCAAAATCATTTTCATTTTAGGAATAAGTCACTTATGGTTTGAAATATTTTGAGCATATACTAGAAAAACAATCTTTTTTTTTCCTTTTTTTTTTTTTTTTTTTTTTTTTTTTTTTTTTTTTTTGTCTTAGGTCCTTCCTATTGCCCCAGAAGAATTGGAGGGTGAAGGGTAAGGTTTATGTTTTGTTTTGTCTTTATAAATTTTTATTTTTAAATAATCTCAAACTGGTAGAAACATTGCAAGTACAATACAAAGCACTCGTTTTTTCCTGAGCCATTTGAGAGTAAGCTGCACGCTCAGTGACCCGTCATTCCTAAACTCCTTAGTGTATATTTCCTACAAATGAGGACAGTCTCCCACATAACAGAGCCAGGATTTTAACAAGACGTTCCCTTCAGTTTTTGTCGTTTGTTAATAATGTCCTTTATAGCAGAAAAGGATCCTTTATAGCAGAAAAGGATCCTGTCCAGACTCACACTGTGTATGTAGTTGTCTCTTTAATCTCCTTCAGTCTCGAACAGTCTCAGCATCTCCTTGACTTTCCTGACCTAATACTTTTGAAGATTACAAGTCAGTGGCTTCGTAGAATGTCCTTCAGTTTGGGTCTGTTTGTTGTTTTCTCATGATTAGATTCAGGTAATTATGCATCTTGGCAGGAATGTCACAGACATAATCCTGCATTCCCAGTGTGTCCTGTCAAGTAGCATAATTTTGGTTTACCCACTGCTAAGGCCGTTCACTTTGAACACTTGATCAAGGTGGTGTCTGCCAGGCTTCTCCGCTATGAGGCCACTTGTCCTCCTTTTGTATTAAGTGTTTTGTGGGGAGGTGCTTTGTCGCTTTGTAAAAATCTCATTCCTCATCAGACTTTAAATTTACTCTTCTTTTTTCTTTATTATCGGTATGGACTCATAGTTTCCAGCTCTATTCAACAAGTTGCAAATCATTGTTATCATTTACTTAGCCCAAATTGTCCTAGAAGGTCAGTAGGAGTCCGTCCAGCTGCTCCTGAGCCCCTTCGACGTGCCCTCCGCCCCTACTCCCTGAGCCTCCCCCAGGTCCAGGCACAGCGTCTTCCAGGCACTCGTGCTTTCCCTTCCCCAGCTTGAGGACGTGCTGCTTCTCCAAGAAACCCTGCTCCCTTCTGGAGAAGGAACCCAGCCCTGGGTGTGCTCCTTGCTGTGGAGGGGTCGCTGCCCCCTGGTGGGTACCCTCCGTGGCCCGTTTAGGCTCTGACTGCCCACATCAGCAGACCCCCTGCTCAGCACTCCACCATCTTGAGGGCCTGGTCCCCTCTTGGGGCTCCCCTTTCAGACCCATGTTGCGTAGGGAACCTTTTCTCTGAAGGCCATCCTTCACTGCCTCTAGAACTCTTCGTGTGCTTAGACATATCCTGCAGGTGTTTCATGGGGGGACTAGTATGTGCTGGTAACTGAGACAGACAGATGGAGTATTTCAAGGTTCAGCCCCTATTCTTGCAGCGTCCTTCTGCTACAAACCAAGCACTCTTTCTTCGTTTTCAGTTACTGTACTGTTTTCTTGCTCATCCACACTGAACCCCCTCGCAACGTAGAACTTGAACTCCATAACTTAACTTATTTCTTCAAACACACTGGTGTCTATTTCCTCTTCTTATTTGCACTGACACTACTGTATTCAAACCCTTTCAAATTTTATGCTGTGATCGTCCCCAGAGTCCTCTCGTAGGTTCTTCTGCTTGTGGGTCCTGGAGTCCCCTCCAGTCTTTGCCACACACTTTGATTACAGCATTCTCGTTTCACGAAACTGAAAGATTTCCTAAGATATCCTGCGACATGAATCTAGAATTCCCTTGAGCCAGACGATCCAGGTATTCCCACAAGCATCCAGGCTGCCCTTCTGGATTCGTCTTCCTGCAGAGCATTCTACTGTAGCCAGCCTGGCTCTGCTGATGCACTTCCCCCCGTTGCTAACACATTCGCTCCTTTGTTACCACCTGTGTGTGTGTGTGTGTGTGTGTGTGTGTGTGTGTGTGTGTGTTTATATCTCAAATCCTACTTCCTGAAAAGAAGCTCTCCGTTCCTAAGAAGCCAGCTTGATTTAGTGTAAGAGCAATGGGGAGGTGTCTGGCAGTTGACCTGAGTATAGTCCCAGCTCTGCCATCAAATAGTATGAGCTGGTTCAGTCAGTGTCTTTCCTTGGGCCTCAGGTTTTCACCCACAAACTAAGGAAGCTGGACCAGATAAAGAACAAAGGTCATTTTAAATCTAAACTTCAGTGATGGACCCTAAAACTCCTTTTTGTTTCTGCAAGTGATTGAAGCTGAAGTCACTAATCTCCTCATTTGGGTTGCCTGCAGGTCTAACTTGAAAAGGGGTCCGTATGGATCGGAGGAGGATTTTGCCATGGCACCTCCCGCTAAGCTGACGCGGACGGAGGAACCAAAGAGAGGTGCGCTGGGTCACGGCTCTTGTGGGAGCTGTCAGATCAAAGTGGATTCTGAATCTGTCAGAAGCATGAATTGCTCAAACAAATCTTGTCTAGCTTGACTTTCTTGAATATTCTTCCATCAGACCAGCTCTTGGCTTGAAACTTGAACTTAGAGCAGGGTTAAAAGAAGCTGGAAACCGTATTCTTCCAGGTGGATTTGATACTGGTTCACGTGCACTGTTCTTGATGTGGTTGTCTCTTTTTAGTTTAACCAGTACCCAGGATCTGTTCTCTCATTTTGCTCATAGGAATAACTGTGTCCTTTGTCTTTCCCCCTCCTATTCCTGGCTGCGGATTAGTGCTGCTCTACGTACGAAAGGAGTCAGAGGAAGTCTTTGATGCCCTGATGCTCAGGACTCCGTCTTTGAAAGGCTTGATGGAGGCGGTAAGTCGTAGAAGCCTGGAAACGCTCTTCGGAAAGCTAAACAGACTTAAGTAGAATTCCACTGAAACACATTGCTTCAGACCACCCAGATTCCGTGTTATACTGAAATCTCTGAAGCCCGAGCACAGCCCCCGTTTCATCCAGTCTCGTGGGGCCCTCCGTCGTCTAGAGGGCCTTCCCCACCGGGCCTCACACCACCATACCCAGCACACTAGTTGGTAGACAGTAACTTCTCAGTAATGTCTAGTCAACTGAATTAAGTGCTTCTGTGATGATCTATGAGATAGGGGTTTTTTTGTTTTTTTGTTTTAAGATTTAATTTATTTATTTTAGACAGAAAGACAGCCAGCACAAGCTGGAGTGGCAGAGTGAGGGGGAGAGAGAATCTCAAGCAGACTCCACGCTGAGTGCGGAGCGTGACTCGGGGCTCGATTCCAGCACCCTGAGATCATGACCTGAGCTGAAACCAAGAGTTGGATGCTTAACCGACTGTGCCACCCTGAAATAGTTCTAATATACTTGGTTAAAGGAAGACTGCCATTTCACAAACCATTTAGAAGCTCACAAAAATTATTTTTAATCAAATAGAAATCTTTAAAAACTTCATGCATAAAAACAATGGCTCCTTGGTCTGCCTTTGAAACTCCCTATCCCGGGGAATGACCAAGCTTCTATCAAGTCCTTACCCAAAGCCTATTTGAGAATATTTAGACGTGTAGCCAATGATAACCATAATCCTTCCCAGTCAGACCTCGGCACTGAGCTGACTGACCCCAGCCTGCCCTTCTGGGACGTCAGCAAGAGATGGCCTGGGAAGGAGGCCAGTTTGGCTTTACCCCGGGATATGATTCAAGGAATCAGCCCTGTATCCTGGTATTTATCAACCCCCTAGAAATCATAGGCATCTTTGAGCTCAAAGTGTGTGCGTCACTGGAAATGGGTTTCCCGCAGCTCTGCTGACAACTGCAGTGTGCCAAACTCAGTTAACAGATGTTGGTCGAGCACCTGCTCCGTGCCGCGTTCTGTTCTAGCCACTAGAGTCACGAGAGTCAGTGACACGTTGCTGAGTGGAGCTTAGGGTCCAGTTAGAAAGGTACAGGGACAAGAAAGTAGCAAAGAAACTAGGAAGTAGTTTTCCAGGCGCTGATAAATGCAGTGAAGAAAAATAAAGCAGTGCGAGGGGACAATGCACTGGGGGAGCCATGGTCTCTCGGGGTCCCTGGGCTCACAGGTGTCTCTGAGCACATTCCCTCCCCCACCAAAGCCAGCACCACCGGCTTTCTGTTATCTTTCAGCTTTGTGCGATTTCTCCTAGAGTATACTCTTTCTTACCTTGTCTTCGGACAACTTTTCCTCATTTCTTCAGAGCAGTGCATACTCTTAATTTTGGAGAGAAAAGAAGTGAAAAAGGTTGAGACTTACTGTGCAAATACAACACGCTCACAACCCATAAAGAATTTGACATTGTTGTGTGTCTCTCAGGGCTGTGGTTTCCTAATTGACACTTAATAAATACGCAAGGAATTATTAGCCGGTGATACAGAAAAGAAATGGATTTGTTTGGACGATGGGAGCTTAGATTTGGTTTGAACTGGGTGTTTTTGTTAGCTTGAAAGCAGTCTGCAAGTTGGCCTCCTGAGGCCCCCTTTCTCAGTGCTCCTTTGAGTTTTGCTCTTCCAGATCGAGTGTCAGCAGTAACCCCAGTTTGGGGGTGGTCTGCACAGTTCCAAATAAAGCATTTGGTGTAGACTGAATCAGCTTATCCTTGGATTAATTCATCCTCTGTTCTTAAAGATAGCCTCTGTGCTCTGAAAGGAAACCCGCACACTTGATACCACGCTGATTTCACTGCTGTCTGGACCTTCATGGATCATGAAAGAGGGTGGAAGGGCTGAGTCTCAGGCGGGCCTGAGGGCCACACCCCAGCGGCTGCAGCCACGTTAGCCAGAGCCTTGGGGTTTTGCGAAGGTCTGTTCTGCTCTCTGAGAGGCTCTAGGCTGACCGGACAGAGGCACGGTCTTGGTTTGTGATCAGGGACTTTGATGTTTATCTGGGCTATGGGACATCAAAGTGTTGTTTTCCCTCCCATAATTCTGTATCTGAAGTTCACTCCTGCTCTGCGCTGAGCAGGCAGTAGTCCTCGCAGCAGTCCTGTGCTGTAGGAAGTCAGAGTCTCACTTTCCCGAGGAGGGGAGACTGAGGGTCAGAACGGTGACTTCTGTTGAAAGCGAGTCACAGGTGATCGCACTTCGACGTGTGGGACTCAGAGCTAGAGCAGAGTGCCGGCGACGGGCAGGTCCCTGTCATTGCTCACTGCGCACAACCCCGCCTGTACCCTGGGGGTGTTAGTTCATGATGTTGTAGCGAGGGGGTCTTGTCGTGATAACAAAAGGCCACCCAACGTGAGGTGTGAGCCCTGGGGGTGCCGTGAGGTGCCAAGCAGCTGGGTACTTCTGGCGCCAGCTTCCTGTAAATCTGAAACTGCTCTGTAGTCATTTTTTTAAAAAGATGACCGTATAATACACAGAGCGACATCAGTAAACTAGGGGGAAGAAACAGGGCCCCGACTGCAGCTCCCTCCAAAGGCAGGTAACGCCCCTTCCCTCGGGACGCGTGGGTTTCGTGTACCTCTGTGCACGTGCGTTTTTGAAAGACAGAAAACTGAGTGACTGTACCACAGTATTTATAGTTATAGTTTGTGTTTTAAAGCCTTGAGATCAGCACCTTGTAATTATTTTTCTTTGTTCTTTTAGATCTCAGACAAATATGATGTGCCCCATGATAAGATTGGGAAAATATTCAAGAAATGTAAAAAAGGGTAAGTGTTAACTGGCATTCTTAGTACTTCTAAATAACATTAACATTCTGTGACATTAATGTGATTCACGTGCTTTTGTGCCCAGTCTAGAAAAAGTTAGAGAAACATGAAAGCAGGGATGTATTTTTTTCTTAAATTATCCACATAAAATTGATCTGGCTTTCTAAGACATCTTTGTGGACTGTTTTTTTTTTTTTTTCAAGTAAAATTTTTATTTGCACTTCCCGTGCCTGGCAGCAGAGAAGAGGCTCCAAGTTCCAGAGCCCGCTATGAAATGTACTAAGGATAACAGCAAGCCCCACCCGGCTCGTTGAGCCCCCGTCAGGAGTCAGGCACTGGGTTGGGCACTTCCCGTGGTACTTAATTTCCACATCACCCTCTGAGCTGGGTGTGACCCTCATTGGCTTACAGATAAGGCAGCTGAGGCAGAGAGCCTGCCATGTCCAAGGTCAGGTAGTAGGTTAGTGCCAAGACCATGGTTCAAGTTCAGTCTTTGCTCCCTCTGCTGTATTCTCCTGCCCTGGACCATGTTTTCAGTCATAGAACATTGCTTCCTTGCCCAGAAATTAATATTTTGAGTTCCATTTCACGTAAGTGACTGTGCATTTGACATGGATAAGCAGAGAATGGTATAAGAATCGTTTGGCTTCGGTCTAAAGCAAATACTTACTAGTAGTTCGGTTAAACTTTGAGGATAACTTGCCGGGGAAGATAACTGGTCAGGGAGCTGTGGTTTCAGATCCCATAGGTTAATTTGACTAAAATGCTTTCTAGAGCGGGGTCACTGAGGTGCTGCTTCTGCAGACTTAATTTGTGCATTAGCTGGATTTGTGTAATAGCTCCTGTTAATCGAGTGACTCCTACATGCTGAAGTAATAGCAGTAAATAAGCTAGGATGCTTTGCTTCTTCCCGGGCCCGACGCTATTAGAAGAGCTGTACCGGAGCCCCGACGTAGTGCTCAGACAGTCTTGTGAGACAGGCGCTGGTACTACCTTGGTTTCAGAGATGAGGGAATTGAGGCTGTGGGAGGGTTTGTAAATAATGCGTCTCCCGTGTCGCGGCTGGTACGTGGCCACGCTGCCGTGACCTGCCTCTACACGAGCAGGCGTGAGTAGACCTGTCTTGCTTCTCCTCTCCCAGGATTCTGGTGAACATGGACGACAACATCGTGAAGCATTACTCCAATGAAGACACCTTCCAGCTGCAGATTGAGGAAGCGGGGGGGTCGTACAGACTCACCCTCACTGAGATCTAAGGGCACGCCGGCCCACCATTCCCGGCGAGCTCAAGGAAGGTTGCGTGGGTCTTACTGTTTGGCCAACTGCAGGGCAGGTACGTCGCAGGTACGGGTGGATGTCAACGGAAGGGACTCCTTTCGAGTTGGAGATGGTGCTGCATTTGGCTTGTAGATAGCGTTCGACATACGGCATTGGCGTTTTCAGACGACAGAAATCCAGACACCATTATGTTTGAATTTTCTGTTATCAGTACTTAGGATTAAAAGTGAAAACTTTGTTCTAAGATTTTGTAGACTCTCTGGGAACCTTTGGAATATCTGCTACATTATTTATAAAAATATTGGGCTATCTACCTTGTCTCTTCAATGTCAGTGGGCCTGCTCACTAGTGCAAGTCAGAAAAGGCAGTGGGCTTGGGTTTAAGGATTTCGTGCCCTCGCCCGAACTCAGTAACTGACTGCCTCAGGGTAGTGGGAGTGGCATCCGAAGAGGAGAGGATGCGTCCTTTCTCCCTCAGCCCCTCATCCTCCAGAAAATGTTTACTGAAACAGGGCATGTTACTGAATCTTCCTTTGCAACTTTCTTGAACATATCAACTGCCTTTCTTATGAAGAACTGAAATGGGTTACAGTAGGAATCAGTTAAGCTAACGCTGTGTTGTATATAAGTGCAATACGTTTTTGAAGGCCTGTCTGTAAATGTGTATATACGTGTCTTATACAAATAGATAATATATAAATGTGGTGTCTGTACATAGAGTGAGGAGATGCAATAAGGTCTGCCTTGAAGACTTTCCCTAAATGAAAGGTTAAGTTATTCTTGGTAATGTATGCCAAGCAGATCGAGTACTGTGCTTAGTGGAACTCACTGAAGTGTGTTGTCTGTGTTTTCTGCAACGGCAGTCATCCCAGAGCATAGCAAAACCTTCTCAAATGGCAGAGATTCTCTTTGCTCTTAAGAGTGGTGTTATTCAGATTTCTGCACTGTGTTAACAAATGAAGTATAGGGAAAACACTACTGCGGTTCCTATCTGTTGTGTAGGCTAGAATCAATCGTACGTACCTGAGAGAGTGAACACACGGTCCTTCCAACACGTGTGTATTGTTGTGTACTTGGTGACACGACCCAAAATGGAGTCCTTCCTCATCTTCCTTACAAGAAGTGATTTCTATTTTCTTGTGTTTCAGAGCCTTCAAGCTTTGACTGTCTTGTATGCTGACAATTCTAGAAAGCATTCATGAGTTTATGAGGCTGTATTACGATGGCAAGGGAACATTTTGTACACGTTTAAATATACAAAAGTACTAAAAAGTGTAATTTTATAACAGAGATAAAATCACGGGTATCTAGGTTCAGGGAGCTAGAATAGGTCATTTGTATAAGTAGGATTGCCGGTTACATTTTTACATAAAAATATTCTAATGAAGTATGTGAACTAAATTGCTGGTTTTCTAAGATAAGACATCATGGGACACGGGTCATAACTATTTTATATTTTGTTTTATGAAATAAATTTTTGTCTTGTTTATTGTTTTTAATTGTATCATTGAAGATGTATTTTAAACCAAAGGGATTAAATTTTATATGTCTATTTCATAATATGTCATTTCCTGTTACTCCGTTTGACTTTATCCTTTCATTAGTCAGTAATGCAGAAGGTGAGATCTTAAATGAGTAGAGCTGAAAAGAATCTCCTTAGCGTTTTCTCCTCGTATCTCAAATGGATACTTCTGTCTTTTCCTTCATCTTAATTTTTCCTTACAGGTGTCTAAAATCACCCAAGTAACTTTGAAATAAGGGAGCCCTGAATAATTTTTCAGCTTGTTACCAAAAATTTTTTATTTTATTTTATTTTATTTTATTTTATTTTATTTTATTTTATTTTATTTTATTATTTTATTATTTTATTTTATTTTATTTATTTTAATCTATCTCTCAGAGAGAGAGAGAGAGAACACAAGCAGGGGGAGTGGCCGGCAGAGAAAGAAGCAGGCTCCTGGCTGAGCAGAGAGCCCAATGCCAGACTCAGTCCCAGGACCCCGGGATGACAACCTGAGCGGAAGGCAGAAACTTAACCACCTCAGCCACCCAGGCGCCCCTTGTTAGCAAAATTTAACCACTAAAGCAGAAGGTATATGCTTTTAGGCCTAAAATCTTAAGGGTTCTTAGTTTTTAAAAGCTTAACAGAAAATGTTTGGTTTAAAAATCTAATAATGTTTCCGTTCATCAGACTTTCTAAATCAAACAGCTGTTGTGAGCTTATTCAGGTAATCCAAGGCCTAAATATGACAGACACTAATAGAAATTTCTAATGAGTACATGATCAAATTAACGAAGTGAACTCCCTGATAGATTTCCTGTGATATCTGTTCATTTCCCACTAATGCTCGGGCCACAAGTCAAGAATCTAGGGGCAGACTCCACTCCCAGTCACTCAGCGGTGCCAGAGCCCAGCTCAGAGCCTTTGCTGGACTCCACATTCACCGAGGCGCCAAGGAGCCCCTTGGGTTCCCTTCTGCTCCCTGAGCTTCCCACATTCAGCTGCATTTATTTCACCCGGACAGTTTGCAGAGAGACTGTTTACAAGTCAGAAGCTCACAAATGAGCCTGGGCTGGACCTGGACCGGGAGGCCCCAGAGCAGGCTTTGTCTGCTTAAAGTCAGCGAAGCAGAAATCCCTGAGAGAACGCGCTCTAGGGGGGGCGGTGTCGCGAGGCCCACGAGACCGGGTAGGGAGGGAGCGCAGGAGGAGCGAATGCGGGCCTGTGCCTCGGTGGGCCCGGGCACGGTGCGCTCACGCACACGGCGTCTGGCCTTCCGCTTCTGAAGGAGGCAGCCTAGCAGTGTCGCCCGGTGTTAGCAACGTCTGCATCTAACCCGCAAACCTTGGTCCCCAATATGTAGCAGACGTGGGCCACCCCGTCAGTGCGGGGTGTCGTCAGAGCCTGAACCCAGGCCTCCCGCCTCCCCGGCCCAAGGGCCTGCGCGGCAGGTGCGGAGGACCGGCGGGCACACGGTGGTTTCTCTCCATTCACGGCTTCTCTGCCTCCCTCACACTTGGCCCTGACCTGCTTTAGCCATCACCCCCTTCAACTCTTGTAGCCAAATTTTGTCTTCATCACCTTATTATAAATGTTACACATGCTAAGAAAAAAAAAAAGCCATTAGAATGACCCTTGAGCTCCGTGAGAAGATTTCTGGGAGAAATTTCCTACCTCCCTAATCCCGCTCCGCGGAGAGAACCTCGGCCATGCAGGAACCCTTACTGCAAACTCACGCATGCTGTTCGTGCTGTTTCACAAATCGCGTACTGTTTTTTTGCAAGCATTTCGTTTATCACTCTCCTTCAGATGAGTTCTTTTTACTCATGGCACTCTACTCTTCCCTCTGTTTCGTCCCCTAGCCCGGCCCACCGACAAGCCTCTGGCCGGGCTTTGCATGACAAGCACGGCTGCAGGATACAGGCTGACGAGTCTGTCCCCACACGTGTGTACAGGGCACCCGTCGCCTGAGTTCCTGGCAGAAGAGTGCCGAGTCACAGACAATGTACCGTAAATAGTCTGTGGATGCTGCCCAGTTGCCCCAGCGAAAGCAGTTCCCACTCCCACCCTTTGAGCATGAGCGTTTGTGCCCTGACATCTTCCTGCTTTGATTTGTGCTTCTCTGAGTGAAGTTGAGCATAATTTCACGTTCAGGGGCCATCTGTCCGTATGTCCTTGAAGGAAATAGTCTGTGCGTTGTCCCACCTTGGAAACATACCCAGAACACAGGCGGCGCTCCCTGCCAGCTGTCGCCCACACTTGGGCAGTCAGCCCGCCGGACTCAGTCCTTGCACCCACGGGCCCCCCCATCTCAGCCTCAGTCTCACGGTCACAGCGGTCCTCCTGAAACGTACATCAGAGCAAGCCGCTCCCGCTCCAAGCCCTACGGTGGCTTCCCTGTGTCAACCCAGAGGAAAAGCCCAAGTCCTTTCAGTGTAGACAAGATCCGTGCTGCGTGCTTACCCATCTGACCAACCCCTGCCCCCCGCCGCCACTGTCCCCTCTCGCCGCCTTCTTCAGCCATTGCAGCCTTCTTGCTGCCTTGGACCTTCTGTTTCTCCCATTAGCTGAAGGTAGCGCACGGCTTCGTCTGCTGAGGTTACCTGACGTCGACAGCAGGCGCTGGCCTAATAAAACCCACCATCGGCTGCCCGGTCATGTTACCGAGGAGAGAATCACGGTTTATGAGCCTGGTGGGATGTTGGTGACATGAAGAAGATGATGAGTGGAAGGCTGAGTCTTAGGCTCGCCCTTCTTGGCAAGCACATTTCTCCACCTATGGTTGGGAAAGACCACCAGAACCGTTGGCTGTCAGCTGTCGGGGCCAACGTCACACTCTTGCTGCCGACCTCGGGCCCCTTCTGACTTTCCAGCCCTGTGCCAGTCTGGTCTGTGGGACCTTGTCCTCCTTTACTTCCACAGGCTGTGGAGTCCATCCGCCCTTGACGAGGCTGTGATCAGGTGAGCGGGAAAGAGCAACTGCCCTAGACACTGAGGAAGTACCTGTGTGCCGAGGGGAGAAAAGCCACAGAAACTCAGGGGCCCCGTGATCCCACTCCCCACCCCCACCCCTGCCCCAGGCCCCCTTAACCTCTCTAGTTATTTCCATAGCGTGCCTCTTTCTAACCTACCATATGTTTTACTTGATGATTGCGCTCATTGTTTACCATGTACCTTCCTTGCTAGAATGTTCCCTTAAGCAGAGCAAGGGCTTTCGTCTAACTTGGTCACTGATGAGTCCCAAACGTCTGCAGGAATGGCTGGCACCTTGTAGATACTTGTGTGGATGTATTGTGTCGACCACATTCCATCTTGGCAAATAGTCCCTTTATGAATACTCCCTCCTTGAGTTATGATGTTTTGAGCGTGTCATCTGATTCCTGGTGAGGTTCTGGCTGATCTGATGAGCCATCATCACTGGGGCGCCTGGCTGGCTCAGTCGGAGGAGGGCTCTTGATCTCGGGGTCATGAGTTCAAGCCCCACTTAAATAGAAATTTTTTAAAAACTTAGGAGAAGACTTGGGGGGCGCCAGGTGGTTCAGTTAAGCATCCGACTCTGGATTTCAGCTGAGGTCCTGGGATCGAGCCCCGTGTCCGGCTCCGTGCTCAGCGTGGAGTCTGCCTCAGGATTCTCTCTCTCGCTCTGCCCCTCCCACACACCCCCCTCTCTAAAATAATTTTAAAAATAAAAAATAAATAAATTTTCACTGACTGATTGAAGGAATCAATCAGTCCAGTGTTTGTGAGAGGAATGAATAGTCGGCAGCCCCTGGAAGATCACCTGTTCTTTCCTGAATGTTCTCTTGTATGTTGCTATGGAAGAGGAGCTCTTTTCCAAGTTCTAGAATGCTGAGGAAGGACAGTGAACCTGGTGGGTAGGTTTTCTTTGAGTGATTGGGAGAGAAGATGTGACTTTCCCTGAGGCATTCCCAACAGGTGCACACCCGCGCTCAGTTTTAAAGGTTGTTATGGGGGCACCTGGGTGGCACAGCGGTTGAGCATCTGCCTTTGGCTCAGGGCGTGATCCCGGCGTTATGGGATCGAGCCCCACATCAGGCTCCTCCGCTAGGAGCCTGCTTCTTCCTCTCCCACTCCCCCTCCTTGTGTTCCCTCTCTCCCTGGCTGTCTCTCTGTCAAATGAATAAATAAAATCCTTAAAAAAAATAAATAAATAAAGGTTGTTATGTGCGCTCGAAGGAGGGTCCTTTCAGCGATTGCACTGGGGTGTTTCTTCTGACCTCTCCTTCTTCCAGTGCATGATTTTCCTGTTACTCTTTACAGAAAATTAAGCCCAAAGCCCAGGGAAACCGCCTCACACATGAGTGCACACCAGCCCGAGGTAACACAACAGGTCACACAGTCACTTCGTGGTTATCTCTCAATTTCTCGCATGACCTGGCTTCTTTGCCCTACTGAAAAAAGCATAATTTGCTTAATTTTCAGGAAAATCTTAAGTGATAAAAACTAAAACAGTGCAAGATAATTGTTTTTTACTTCCTAATTCCTTCAAGGATCTCTTCCCTTTCTTCCTTCTCTCCCCTTTTCCTTTCTCCCTCCCTCTCTCCCTCCCTCCCTCCATCCTTCCTTCCTTGTCTTTCTCTTTTCCCTTCTTCCCTTCCTCCCTTTCTGTCTTAGGATTATGTCAAGACCTCAGCCACTGACCAGGGAAGTTATGAGATGCAAAAATGCTTTAAGGACTCCAACTGGCCTGTTCTCTAGACCGGGAGGAGAGGCGTTTTCCTGTAAACAGCCATCTATAGGAGTAAGCCATGATTCCTTCTGGTCTCTGAGGTTTTCAAACTCACTGGGGAGTTTATCACGTGCAGAGCTCTGCCTGGGCCGCCATAAGGAAGGCAGGAAAGGACAGTGCCGAGTGCAGGGCACGTGTTCCCCGCTGCAATGGATACAGAGCTCTCCCCTCCGATGAATCTAGACACAGACCTTACACGCGTCACAAAAATGAACTCACAGTGGATCCCAGGCCTAGATGGAAAGTGCAAAACTATAAAACTCCTAGAAGATAACCCAGGAGAAAACCTAGGTGCTTTTAGGTGTGTCAGGGACTTTTTAGCTACAACACCAAAGGCAGACCCAGGAGAGAAATCACCGATAAGCTGGCCTTGGCTGAGATGAAAAACATCTCTGTGAGAGACAGCGTCAAGAGAATGAGAAGAAAGCCACGGACTGGGAGGAAATGTTTGCAAAAAACATCTAATAAAGGACTATTGCTCAAAATAGACAACGACCTCTTAACACTCAACAATACGAAAACCAACTACCCAATTAAAAAATAGGTCAAAGACCTTAACAGACGCCTAAGAAGATCCACGGACAGCAAAGGAGAATCTGGAAAGATTCTCCACATCATTTATCTTCAGGGAAATGCACTTTAAAACAACAACGAGATACCCCCGCACACTTACTAGAATGACCCAAACCCAGGGCACTGCCCACAGCACTGCGGACGCCGTGCGCTGGTGAGGCCGAGAGCGGCAGGTGCGCTCGCTCACCGTGGGCGGGAGGGCAGAAGGGGGCGGCCTCTTTGGAAGATGGTTTGGTGATTTCTTACAAAACTAACCATACCGTTACCATGTGGTCCCGCAGTCATGCTCCTTGGTGTTTACCCAAAGGAGCTGAAGACGTAGGTCCCCACAAAAACCTGTGCACAGACGTTTACAATAGCTTTATTCCTATTTGCCAGAACTTGGGAGTGACCCAGGTGTCCTGAAGTAGGTGAGAGGATAAAATAACCCGTGGCCCATCCAGACAATGGGGTATTTTCAGTGCTCAAGAGAAACGAGCTACAAGCCATGGAAAGACAAGGAGGAAGCTCACATGCCTATTTCCGGGTGAGCTAATCCAATCTGGAAAGACCCGATGCTGCATGATTCCAACTATAGGGCTTCTGGAAAAAGTGCAGAACGTACACAGTAAAAGGATCAGTGCTTGCCAGGTTTCATGGGAAACGATGAATCGGTGGAACACAAGCTTTTCAGAGCAGAGACAAGATCTGTAGTGATGGATCCATGTCCACACGTCATTACACAGTTGTCCAGACCTGCATAATGTGCAACACCCAAGAGTGAACTCTAATGTCCTGTGGGCTCTGGATGATGATGGTGTGTCATGTAGGTTCAACAGTGGTGGCAAATACACCCTCTGGTGGGGGACGTCGATGATGGGGAGACATGCATGTGTTGGGGTAAAGGGTGTAGGGGAAATCTCTGTCCCTTCCCAGTTTGGCCGTGTATCCAAGGTCGCTGTAAAAGTGTAAAGTCCCAGTAAGAAACTCTCCCACAAAGATGCACAGACGTGCTCCCCTCCGAGGCCTGAGGGGCCCGGGAACAAGCCCAGGGCCCTGAGAACCCAGCCGGCACTCCGTTTCTGACTTGGGTGGCTAAACCCAAGGTCAAAGAGCGCTCCTCGGGAGGCGTGCAGGCCATCTGTCCCAGCTCCCCAGCCCCGAGCAGAGTCTAGGGGTGAGACCCT
Organism: Ailuropoda melanoleuca; assembly: GCF_002007445.2. NCBI lineage: Eukaryota > Metazoa > Chordata > Mammalia > Carnivora > Ursidae > Ailuropoda > Ailuropoda melanoleuca. Next base: position 137,431,409 of record NC_048221.1, on the reverse strand, counting down.
GTTCCCCAGGTGGGCACTGTGGGTGGCCTGTGTGACCGGATTTTGGGCTCAGCCATGTAGGGGGGGCGTTGCAGATGGACACAGCCCTCCTGGCCTCCCGGCACCTGAAGCCAGCCAGCTCTCTCTGCCACAGTCCCCCAAGTCCCAGCAAGGTGGATGCTCCCACGTCCATGTCCTGCTGGGCCAGACTGGGCGGTGGGCATCTTGTCCCGTGGCTGCGGAGGGAGCCCGAGGTGAGCCTGGCGGCTGACACGGATGGCCCAGTTACCAGGCGCCAGCACGGAGCCCTTCATCTCTGTTTGCATGCTGGCGGTGATAAGACTAAGCAAACATTCTGCGGACCACGCAGCTGCCCGGCTGTGGCTCCAGGGGCCAAAGGTGCCCCAGGAACCCCTCCTGTTAGGAAGCCAGGCCCAAGCCTGGAGAAGCGTGGGTCAGCGCCAGGAGGGGACGCGGCTGCAGCGAGACCCCCCTCCGCAGTCCCCTCACACTCTGCCTGCCTGCCTGGGAGGCCCGATGCTGGCCAGGCCTGTCTGAGGTTTGTGCAGCCTTCCCAGGTGGCCGGCAGCCAGGCAGGGGCTGGCCTGTGGGTGTCTGGCCCAGCTGGACGTCGGCTGCCTTCCTCCTGCCGGTCCTGGCGCATAGCCCACGGCTGGCGCGACGCTGAGACCTTTCCCCCACTTCCAGCTCGGGCCTCCAGATGATTCCAGGCCCCTAAAGTTTACAGAAGTCACATGTCACTGGCACAGGGCTTCCCAGGCCATTCCCTGCCTCCCCTCTACTTACTTGGGCCCAAAGGCCACACAAGCAAGCAGGGAAGGGAACTCTGGCCCCTGAGGAGGTCCATCGCAGGCCCACAGGGCTGGGGCCAGGCAGGAGCAGGGCGAGGGGCCACCCTCTGTGCACTAAGGCCCCCAGCACCAGCTCCAGATCAGCCCAGCGCCTGCCCTGCCCACCATCGGGCACCTTCCCAACCCGAGTGTCGCTGGTGGGCATTAGTCCTGAGGGCGGGGCCTCGCTGACCCACTTTCTGTCAGCTGCCTACAGGGTGGGCCAGTCATCATGGAACCCTCCCTGTGTCCCCAGCCTCTGTTGTCTGCTTCTGATTCCCTCGACCTTGAGCACCACAGGCCCAGCTGTTGGTGCCCCCAGCTGTGTCACTGCCCCACGGGGCTCCCCGATCCCTCTCACCCCAGACACCATCCTTAAGACACAGAGTGACAACACAGGCGGCTTTCCCAAAGAGCCACAACGGGGGACAGCAGGGCCCAGATATGAATGCAGGTCTTCCCGCGCCAGAGCCCAAGGCCCAGATGGAGAAACTGAGGCACAGAGGTAAGCGGGAGCCCAGCTGAGCCTTGGTGACCCCCAGCCCCAACCCCAGTCCCTACAAAGAGCTGGGGTGGGGGGTGCAGGGACGCGTGGGTCTAGGGGCCCCCAGGCTCCTCACACCTGCCCGAGGGCAGGAGCAGCTACTTCCCCAGAGGGCTCCGGGCCAGGCCCCGATCCTGCCTCTCTCATCTCGCCGCTCCCTGGTGGGAGAGGGAACGTGGGAGAGGGAACGTAAAGGAGGCCACCTTGGCTACCCCTCCCCACCCAGCCTCTCAGGGAACCCCATCTCGATGGCAGCCTGCAGATGCCCTCCCCCCCAGCCCCTGCTCCCTCAAAGTGCCTCCAGCCGGCTGTCTTGGCAGACCTGGCAACAGGACCATCCCAGTCACTTGGGGATTGCAGGACAGAGGCCCTGAGAGTCAAGCCAGTGCCCTGAGGGAGTGGTGGGACTTAGCAAGCAAACCAGGAGGTGGGCCCCCAGCCAGCCGCAGAGCCCTGGGGCTTCCTTCCAAGTTTCCTGGGTCTGCGCCCCTCCCGGGCCAGGCTCCTCCAGCTCCCCGCGCTCCCTGCCTTCCTGTGCCTGCGGGCACAGCTCCTGGGGGCGCACAGGCTGTGAGGGGGTGACAGCAGCCCTTATCTAGAGCTTGAAAGGACGTCAGACCTGGCAAGAAGGGCTCAGAGCTTGTGGGCCTGGCACAGGTGAAAAGGGGAATCTAACTGCATTTCCAGCTGTGTCCCAGGCACCCAGAAACATCCCGGGAGCCGGATGCCCGGGTGCTGCCCCTCGCGGCCGTGTGACGGCGTGGCCACCATGCCTTTCCCGAGTGCAGCTTCTGCAGTGTGAGCACGGAGTAGTGGCAAACCCAGCTCATGGGCTCGTGTGAGGACACAGATGTACATGTGGGGCGCTGAGGCCTGTGTGAGCGCTCGCCGTGAGCTAGGACTGCAGTTAGAGGAGAACTTCCCGCCACAGAGTGTCTGCCCTCCGCCTTCTAGTAAGAAATAGCGGCTCTAAAAATACAAACCAGCACACAACAGAACAAAACATCAGGGGCTCCTAGGTGGCTTAGTCGGTTAGTGTCCACCTCTTGATCTCAGCTCAGGATCCTGAGTGCAAGCCCCGGGCTGAGCTCTGAGCTAGGTGGGCAGCCTACTTCAGACAGACGGGCAGACAGACAACGAAACAGCAGCTCTTCCCCTCCCCTCCCAACGGTCCCCTTCACTTCCTTCACTAACACTTTGGTTCAAAGCCCATACGTGAGTGCCAGGTAGGTGTCTGTGTCGGGGGGGGGAGACAGTGGCGAGAGTGGGTGCGGGCACACAGTGGGGTAAGGAGGGCATCGCCCAGCCTGACGGGGCGAGCAGGTGGCCCGTGGGAGAGCGGGGAGACAGCCTGGCACAGGGTCAGAGACTGAGCAGTGAGGCAGGACAGCGTGGCACGGTGCCAGCAGAGGAGGAGGACGTGGGGGTGCAGCTCCCGGGCAGGGTGAGGGCAGCATCTGGGGGGAGGGCGTGCAGGGGATCCCCATGGTGGGGGGCTGGTGTGAGCTGTCAGGGCCCAGATGGGGCAAGGGGCATTGGTCCCAGGGCCGCATCCTGGCCCGTGCAAGGGCCCACGTGGAAGGCCGCTTCCCTGGGGGGCTGGCCTGATGAGTGAATACATAAGGAAGCCACTCTCTCCCTGTCGGAGTGGAGTTACAAACATGGGAAAGGGGCAAACTGGAGCAGAGCTACGTTGTTGGTTGGAACTGGAGACGCTCCCTGTGGGAACTCAAACTTTTCAGTATTTACAGATAGAGGAGTAAATATCAATGTGCGTGTGTGTGTGTGTGTGTGTGTGTACGTGAGTGCAGGCAGACATGCATGTGTGTGTGTGTGTGCATGTGGGTGCATGTGCATGCACGTGAGTGCAGGCAGACATGCATGTGAGTGTGCGTGTGTGCATGTGTGTGTGCATGTGTGTGTACATGAGCGCAGGCAGACGTGTGTGTGCATGCATGTGCGCGCGTGTGTACATGAGTGCAGGCAGACATGCATGCGGGGTGTGTGCATGTGTGTGCGTGCATGTGTGCATGCATGCACGTGCATGTATGTGAGTGCAGGCAGCCATGCATTTGTGTGCATGTGTGTGTGCATGCATGTGTGTGTACGTGAGTGCAGGCAGACATGCGTGTGGGTGTGGGTGTGCATGTGTGTGCGTGCATGTGTGCGTGCATGCACGTGCATGTATGTGAGTGCAGGCAGCCATGCATTTGTTTGCATGTGTGTGTGCGTGCACGTGTGTGTACGTGAGTGCAGGCAGACATGCGTGCATTTGTGTGTTGCTGCTCTCCCAGGTTTGCTGAGAGGGCCTGGGAGCTGTGACGCCCTAATCACAGTGGGGACACTTGGGGCCCAAACCTGGGCTTCTCGGTGTCATTCCCACCAAAAGGAGCCAGGGCTCCGGGGAGAAGCGGCCAGTCCGGCCAGGGTGGGCGAGCGCACAGAGCCCGGAGCGCCTCGTGGGACACAAAGCAAGATCGCGCTCCAAGAAGGATGCAGAGGCGGCAAAAGAACCCAACTCGAGCTTCAGAATAAGTGACTGTCACAGAACAGAGCAGAACATCACAATCCCACAGGGGTGTAAACTGACCCATGGACACACCCACATTTACACACTTTCAAAGGACCCTCCCTCAGAATATTATTAATTTCGGAATGAAAGAGCGTGCCTCCACAGCGGAGAAGCCTGGCAGACGCCACCTTAGTCAAGTGAGCAAAACGACCATTATCAGTAACGGAGAAATAAATCCCGTTTGACTCCAAGCTGGTCGCGCTCGGAACACAGCAGCCCTCGGGAGATGGTCCCCCCGCAGGCGCCCGGCTGAATTCTGAAGATACCGGGTGTCGTTGCGGGGACCCAGATGGAGGCGCAGAGCGGGCTTCTTCCCTCTCGGGAATCCCTAGGGAAGCCTCTGGCCTGAGAGTTCCCTAAAATAAGGTCTGATCTGCTCAGGGCTTCTCCCCCACGGGGTCCTTGTGTCAGCTCCCCCGGGTGGTAAAGGCCTGCGAGTGTAGACAAAGCCCAGGGCTCCGCAGAGGTCTTCACAGGGAGCCCCTCCCTGGACACTTGCAGACACAGGCCTGAGAGCCGCGAGTGGGCCTGGGGGAGGGGGCAGAGCAGCAGAGAGGGCAGGGCTGCGGGGACTCACGGGGCCTCAGGAGGACAGGGAGCTGTCCGACCCCGAGGGGCAGGGGGGATAGGGGGTGGGAAGACAGGGCATCGCCTTTGGTTCCCGTGTCATCAGAGAAACCAACCGAAGGCGATCCTGAGCCTGGGGGTGCTGGAGCAAAGGCACACCCCCCGCGATCGCAGTGCCGGGAAGGGGCAGCCCAGGCCTTACTCGGAGGAACCGCATGGCAGGTGCGAGGACATTGTGTGTGCGCAAGTGCGTGCGTGTGCGTGTGTGTGTGTGTGTGTGTAGGTGTGGTGGCTGGCTCGGCCTGCCCAGACTTTGGGAAGGGAGGACCCTGGGGGAGGGCTGCCCGAGGCTGCCCTGGAATCCCCGGGAAGGTGTACACAGCCCGCTTCCTGGTACACTGTCCCGTGTTCCATTTCTGCCCCGGGAAACCTGCCCTCAGGTGGGGCCCTAGGCCTGGAGACGGAGGCAGCCTTCCCAGGGAAAAGAGGAAGGGAAGAAGCTATCCTTTCCGATCTTGAAGCTGGGCACTGCCGGGTTTGGGGGGTTCTGCTGGCTTGCAGGGCTCCTGGTTCCAGGCAGCAGAAAGCTCTCTACAGCAGAAAGCTGAGAAACTAGCGTGAGAATATGGGCAGGAACCATGGCCACGGTTAAGCCTCAGAAGCAGGCCGACGGCTGCCCAGGACGTGTCCTCCCCTCCCCCTGTCACTGGTGGACGCAGGCCTACCCCCCAGGCGTCCTTGGCCCCCTTCTAGGTATCGCTCAGGGTGGAGGCTTGCCTGAGGTCACTGGTGGGGTGGGGAGGATGGGCCCCAGGCTTCCGCAGAAGGAGACAAGCGTGCCCCCCTCCAAGACTTCCTAACCAGGGTTTCCCAGAGATAAGAAGGGCAGGGGGGCCACACGCGCATCACCACCAGTGCCCCAGCACTCTCAGAAAGATGACCAGTATCTAGAGCGCCAGGGGCTGCACGGGGAGGCTTGAGGGGGCTGCGATCTGGGAAGCCTTCATGGAGGAGGTGGACAGCTCAGGAGGGCTGGCGGGAGCCACCGGGGAAGAGTGGGCCCAGCTCTGATGCAGGGACCAGGAGCAGGCACTTGGGCTGGAGAAAACCATCTGCCTCCTTCAAGGGACTTCAAGAACCTCCTTCCCCAGGAAGAGGTGGGCACAAGCCCAGCCCCTCAGTGCTGGGCTCCCCTCCCACTGCCTCTCCCAGCTGACATGGGCACCCTCCCCACTCCTTCCCCGGACACCTGCATTACTCAGCCAGGAAGCAGCTGTGGGTGCAGACCCGGGCCTGGGACTCTGAATTTCTCAGTCCCAGAGGGAGGGGGGAGCTGCTGAGGGGCCTTGACAGGGGAGGTTCGAGACCGGAGGATTCTCGCTACAGCTGGACAAGGGACAGGAGACAGCAAGGCAGAAGGTGGGGGACCACTGAGAAGACACCCAGGGTGGGGGACCAGGGGCCAGGAAGGAGGAGTACAGGGAGAGGCAGCTCTGCGTGAGAACAGCGGTAAAGTGGGGGTACTGACCCCACTCGGTGGCTGTGTAGACAGACGTGCAGGGAACTCAGCTTTACCGGAACAAACCCTTTCTCTGAGGGAAGGCAGCGTGATTTTCGGCCCACTCCACCTGCGGGCCCCATGGCCTCCCCAGGCCCCGCCCGGCCCCAGGACACCTGCTTCCCCAGAGCAGGGGCCAGGCAGCAGGCTCAGGGCCAGGTGGCCTTCTAGGAAGGGGGCTCCGATTTCCTGGAAGCGCCAAAAGAGCAAACACGGGCATTTCTCTACTTCCGGCTCTGCCCAGGCTCTGCCCCACGAGATAAGGCTGTGCACACAGCGGCCCTGCGGGCACGGCTCACCTCTGGCCCCTGCTCGGCTGAGAGCAGAGGGAGCAGGAGCGAGCGGCTGTGAGGGTGCAGGGACCCAGGAGCTAGGGGGCCGCTGCCCTTCCCCATGGGGGTGCCTGTGGCAGGGATTCCCAGCCAGAGGCCATGAAGCACTCGTGTCCCTGAGACCCACGAGCAGTCCGCACACGGTCTGAACACTGCATGAATCACGTGTGCGTGTGTGTGTGTGTGTGTGTGTGTGTGCGCGCTGCTCTTCTCCCTTGTTCCACACACGTTCCCGCCAACGTCCCAGGCCCAGGGCATGGGAATAGGACATAGCAGGGACCAAGGTGGTGGGACCTGCCCGCCTGGACCTCTCAGAGGGGCAACACTCAGAGGGGAGACAAAGCACCGTTACAGGGTGGGCGGGGGGGGGGTGCGTGGGGGGGGGCTNGGCTGGTCAGCGCTCTGGCCAGAGCGGGCAAGCGTGGGACTTTCTAGGGACCCGTCACGGAGTAGAGGATGCTGGTTGATAGGCCAGTGAGGAATCCCACAGGAGCCACACTCGGAGTTTCAAGGTCCCACGGGGACTCCAGCTCCAGCCGTAGGAGGGCAACGGGTATCAGACTTAACTTGCCGCATGAATCACTGCACAACGGGGCATGTTCCATGGAGCCCTGGGCGCTGTGGTTCCTAGAGGGGACGCACGTGCGGGCAGCCGCTCCAAAGCAGCCCGGGGACTTCCTACACCGCAGCACCGGGAGCTCACTGGCATGTTTGCTGCTCTCTGCGGTGGAAATATCCCCATCGTGGCTGATTTCGGGGGGGATCGCTGAGGGGGGATTCGAGGAGACGTGTGCAGTGAGCCGTGCGAGCTGGCTCCAGCATGCGACAACCTGCAGAGACAGGGATCAGCAGCTCAGACAGGGTGGGGAGCTCCAGGCAGGCCACGTCTATGGGGGAGAAGCATTTCTCCTTGGGGCGCAGAGTTCCATCTCAGCCTTAGCTTCTGGGCGGCTGTTAAGGTGGAAAGGACACTGGGGTCTCCTCTCCTTTTCCCTTCGAGCCCGGCTGCTCAGAGAACAGGGGCTCTGAGATGCAACTGTTAGCTCAGCCCCCGAGCTTGACCAGAAGTCCTTCCCCAAGTCCTGAGCCCTGGGGATGGGGTAGCCTGCTCTGTAACCCCGGGCCTTCCCTACACACACACACACACACACACACACACACACACACACAGCAGCCACGGGAAGCCGAACGGTGAAGGGCCAGAGCAGGAGGGCAGAACCGGGGCGATTGCACGCATCAGGCTGGTGGCCCCTGAAGGCAATGGTCCCCAAGGCTGAGACTCTGGTGTCCATCTTTCCCAGCCCATCTTTCAGCAGCTCTCTGAGCCCAGTGTGATGGCCACTCTCACGTGTCAGCGCAGCCAGGCTGTAGCCCCGTGTTATTCAACCAACAGGAAGCTAGAGCTTGCTGGGAAGGGATGTTGTCCACGTGGTCACTGCCAGCCGCAGTAACATAGGTGGCCTCATCCCACCTGCGAAGGCCTTGATGGCCCAACTGAGGTTTCCCTGAAGAAGAAGAAGGAGAAGAAGAAGAAATTCCACCTGGGGATTGTGGCAACAGTCCTGCCTGGGAGGGTCCAGCCTGCTGCTCACCCTGTGGATTTCCAAACTGTCTACTCAGAGCCCCAGCGATCCCAGCTAGTTCCTTGTGCATGCGCGCGCTTCTCTCTCCCTTGCTCGCTCTCTCTCCATCATTTTACTGCATTGTATTCTTTATGTAAATCTCATATACATACTTACATAAAAAGATGCCTTGCAAGGAACTGGCTTCTGCATGGCACACCCACATGTGAATATATCTCTGTGGATCGATGTACACGCATACACACTGGTTCTGTTTCTCTGGCAGAAAACTGCCGGATACCCTGGGCTGCCCGGAACCCCTGTGTCACGAGTGCGGACCTCGGTAGCAGAAGGCCCTAGTTCCAGACCCTCAGCCCAGGCAGGGGCACCTTTTCCGGCCCTGGGGCTGAAGGAGGTGGCCACATCCAGGACTACGTCACAGATGATGCTGGGGAAAAGCCTTCTTTCCATGAACACGCTGTGCCCGGAATCCTTTTTTTCCATGAGGGAGAGCTTACGCTTTTGGAACCCAGAGCTGGGGAAAGGCTCGTGAGCTCATTCTGTGCGCTGCCCTCTGTGGTTCTCCCCCAGGCAAGGGCCCAGAGCCACCGCCTTGAATGGGGAGCAAGGAGGTGGAAGGAATGGGGGGGGGGGAAGAGGGATGCTGGGAGGGAAATACAAGGACAGGCTGCCCCACACTAGCTGGTGGGTTGTGTGCTGCTGAGAGAGGACCTGTGGCGAGGAACTGCGGACGGCCTTGAAGACCTAAGCAGACGGCCGCTGGGAAGCCTGCCCTCAGCCCTGCGGCAGCAAGGGGAAGAACTGTGCCCACAGCCTGAGAGAGTCTCAGAAGCAGAGTCTCCCCCAGTCAAGCCTCCAGATAAGAATGCAGCCCAAATGCCACCTTGAGTGTAGATTCTGAGACCTCAGGCCGAAGACCCAGCTAAGCCACACCCAGATTGCTCTTTTATTATCTCACAGAAACTGAGGTAATAAATGCGTGTTGTTTTCAGCCTCTAAGTTTGTGGTAATTTGTGACATAACATGAAAAGCTAATACACCCCATTTTGTCTCCACGGCAGGGAATTCCTGCAGCTGCCTGCAAAGCCATCCCAGCCTCCAGCCTCGTATGGTGCCAGCCCCATCTGCTCTCCACTCCGTGGTCAGAAGCAGGGTTCTAAAATGCAAGCGTTATTGCCTATTCCCCTGGTGGAGTCCCATCTGCTCTCGGTTGTCAGAATAAAATGCAAACCCTCTAGCCTGGCCTGTAAGGCCCTCGATAATCTAGTTTTCTACCTAGGCCTTTTCACCAACTCCCATCTATCTGCAGGGTGGGGGCGTGGAGGGCAACTCCCTCAGCCTCTCATGCTTCAGGTATTTGTGATCATCTCACTTTCCTCTGGCTTTCTGTGCCCCACACCCCAACACACACACACACACACACACACACACACACACACACACACCTTTTCTCTTCCTTTACCGCCCTCTTCTTCGAAGCTTAGCTCAGATATGGCCAGGAGGCTGTGTTCCCACCCCTAGGATGAAGCACCTGTCAGCCTCCAGCTCCGACCTCCTCACCCAGTTCCTTTGGCCCCACCCCCAATGCTGGTCACCTCTGCATGCCCCTGCTGTCCCCCACACTGTGTGTGTACTCTGGGAGGATGGCAAAGGCTTGCTGTCTCAGGCCATCAGCAGGGGGTCTGTATGGATAGTAGGCCCACTTTCTGGGGGTGGGGGGCATTTCACCCCTTCACGCCCTCTGAATGAGGAGTGGGAGACACTCATGAATGGGGCAATCTTGGGAACAAAGCCGATCTGGATGCCGGGGCATCGGGAGCCCAGGCATTTGCTGGAATCCAGAGATGCTGGTTGAAGCCCATGTGGGCTGTTGTATCTGTGCTTCTGCCGGCCCTTTGCCACCATCCTAACAACATCCTCTCGTAGCCAGAAGGGGAAATTGAGTCTGGGGTAGAGAGGATCCTGCCTACCCGTGACCACTCCCCACTGGCTGCCCAGCTATCAGCCTGGGCGTTTCCCTCTGCAGGGGAAGTGGTGGCCAGGCCCACCCACGTGTGGGGAGGAATTTCCCCAGGGTGGGGAGTTTCCTGCTCCCTGCTCCCAGACAAAGCCCTCTGGGGGACCCTGTGGGACATGGAGCTTCCAGCACCCCTTCCAACCTGCCTCCACCCAGAAGAATGCCCTGGGCCTGTGACTCCCTTCCTTCCCCACCCAGAGCTTTGTGAACTGGAGCCAGGGAGCCAGGGGTGAGGGAGGGGTGGGGGGAGGGGGTTGGGAACTTGAATGGTCTCCACATCCTGCACGGAAGCCTCTGAGCAGCAAAGCATGAGACTGGGTCCGAAAGCGCTCCAAGGCCTGGCTGTGGCCAGTGGACTCCTGAGAGCCCTCCGGGACCACCCACCTGGGGCCGGCCTGCCAGCCCAAGGCTGCAAACTCAGGGACCCCGTTTACTGTACCCGAGCTCCGAAGGTGCCCCCCCTGCCTGCGGGACTCCAGGCCCTGCCCCCCAGCAGGGTTTCTTGGGGTCCCATATCCAGGGCAGTCCATGGAGTCCCACAGCTGCCCCTTTTCCCCTGGGGCAGAAAATAAAGAGATCCGCCCACCCAGCATCACCCACAGAGCGGTCCTGAGATCAGGGGATAGTTGGGCCCAGGGAGACAAAAATAAATAAATAAATTACCTGCTCCAGGTGGGGATATTTGATGGCCCTAAGTGCCATGTTTTGTGGAACAAAACCTCTAATTCTTAAAACAACCCAGCTAGGGAAGTATTTTTTTAAATTAGTTAACATAGAGTGTATGATTAGCTCCAGAGGCAGACTTTGATGTAACACCCAGTGCTCGTCACATCACGTGCCCTCCCCACTGTCCATCCTGGTAAAGGAGCCCAGGGGGGGAAATGCGTGCTGCGTGCCCTCCGGAAGTGGGAGAGCCAGGAAGGCCCAGGGGGAGGCTGGCGACAAGTTGGTATTTCCTGCAGGGGCCTTATTTCTCTGGGGCTTTAACCCCTGCATGAGCCAGTTGAGGTGGCTTCCCTGTGCCCGAGAGGACTGGGGACCTGTGCATGCGGACGAATATGGCGAGAGAAGACCAAGTGCGTTTATGGACGAAGGGAAATCTGGAGCCCTCTTCCTGGACCCTTGGCCAGCCTGCCATCTTGGTAGATGGTTGATGTGGGGCCATGAGCTTCAGAATGACTCCCCGGCAGGCCCTCCACTCGCGGGGTTGGTGTAAATGCTGGAATGGAAATACCAAGCTAGGACTCGAGGTATGTGGCTTATGGCAGGTGACACAGGCAACTGCGGCCAGAAGAAAGGAGGGGCTGTCCAGGCGTGGGGGCTGTTGCTCCCGCTAGAACAGGCTGCCAAGTGCAGGCTGGTGGCACTCTCCTGTTCTGGCAAAAGCTGCCCACGGCTCTGGAGAGCAAGTGCAGCCATGAGCCTCCAGAACCCCAGGATGGCCCTGGGGCCTCAGCAGCCAGCCCACCCGAGGCAGGAACCCTCACGGCCCTGATGGACTCCTCCTCTGGCTCAGGTACCCCTCACGCCGGGAAGTGCGCCCCTCGTGGGGCGGTCTGTGCACTTAGTACGTCCTACGACATACCCCTATTCACTGCTGGTATAGAGGGAGAAAATGCCATCTGTCCCAGAGCCGCTGGCAGAACTATTCTTGGAGGAGAGAGCTACCTAGGTTTGTGGGTCACTAGTTGTAGAAAGACGGTCCCCAGGGCAAGGCCACTATGGGCCCAGAGAGGGGCAGAGTTAACTGGGTGGGGGTGAGGCAGCTGGGGAAGAGAGACATGGGGGGCACTGCACATGGAGGATAGAGGACTCAGGCTTTTTTTGTTTTAAGATTTATGTATTTATTTGAGAGAGAGAGTGTATGCAGGAGCAGAGGGAGGAGCGGGGGAGGGAGAGAGAGAGAGAGAATCTCAAGCCGACTCCACCCTGAGCAAGGAGCCCCACGCAGGGCTTGATCCCAGGACCCTGGGATCATGACCTGAGCTGAAATCAAGAGTTGGAAGCTTAACGGACTGAGCCACCCAGGCGCCCTGAGGACTCGGGCTTTTACGACAGGGACGTTCTGCTCTGTGTTAAGTCTTCACTTGTTCCCCTCCTCCTGCGTGACCTTCAGTCAAGCTGTCCACGCACTTGGCTGTGAAGGATCAGGCTCGCCAAGGGCACTGCAGGCCCAGGTGATGAGGAGAAGAGGAGGGGTCTGCACAAGCAGGTTCTCAGAGCTGGTCGCCAAGGGAGAGATGTGGCCCTGGGGGTCCCTGATGATACTGGGAATGATGCGGGTTTCCAACTGGACAAGGGCTGTGCTGGAGTGCTTGAAGGTATTTCCTTACATCTTAGGACCAGGAGGGCTCAGTGGGCTGAGGGACTTGAGGGCTGCTGATGGAGAAATCAGGTATCCATCCGCTGCCCCTGAGAGTGGAGGTGTCAGGTATGCCCGGCACAACACATCCCCTTTCCTGGAAACCTAAACTCCTCACTGTGGCTTACCAGAGCCTGTGCCCCTAGCGGCCCTGCCTGTCTCCCAGGGCCCCTTACACTGGGGTCCAGCCATGCTCCTGGCTCCCCCAGAGTCTCCACAGCCTCCCCCCAGCCACCTGGCACGCACGTACCCCTCCCTAATCCACGTACACACATGCGTGCACACACAAGTGCAGCCTGAAAAGCCTGCTCCAAGTCCTCTCTCACAGCACGTTATTTAAAAAAAAAAAATTGGCAATAATTTTTGATTTACCAAAGAGTTGCCAGGATAGCACAGAGAGCTCCGGCATACCCTCCACCCAGCTTCCCCAGTGCTAGCATCTCACATGACCAGGGTCCGCTCGTCAGAACTCAGAAATCAACACCGGGACAATACTACAGACTAAACCGACTTTATTCGGAATTCACGGGTTTTCCCACCAACGCCCTTTCACAATTCCTGGGTCCCATCCAGGGGCCACGGCGCAGTTAGTCCTCATGTCTCCTTAGGCTCCTCTAGTCTGGGGTGGTTCCTCAGTCTCCCCTTGAGTGTCATGACTTTGACCCCTTTAAAGAGTCCCGGCGTTTTGCAAAGCGTCATTTGATTTGAGTTGTCCAACAATGCTCACGGTTCAACCACCGTTGTGGAATTGAGGAAGAATAACCCAAAGCTGAAGCACCCCGCTCGCCTCTCCTTGGGGGTCCATAAGGTCAACACAACTTAGCACCAGTGAGGATAGCCCTGCCCGCCCCCCATGCTTGGTCCCGTCTACAAGCTCTCCCCACTGTGAGGTTACCCTTATCCCTTTCTATACTGTGTTAGAGGCCAGTCACCAAGTCCAGCCCTCACTCCAGAGGAGAAGACTGAAGCTTCGGTCCCTGGAGGCGGTTCTCTCTGTGTATTACTGGGATTCTTCTGAATCAGACAACGGTCCCTTCCCCGTGTTTGCTTAATTACAATGCATTTTGCTTACCTCCTCTTTGAAAACCTCCCAGCTGAGTGGATAAAAAGCTCTGCCCACCATACTTTCCTCTCCTGTTGGGCCCATCAGACCTCCTCATCATTGATTTCCTTGCGAGGACAGGACAGGTTTCTAGTCATCATTTAGCGAGTAGTTGGTATGTGGCAGGCGCGTCTGCCAACAATTTCTACGAGCATCATCTCGTTTAATCCCTATGACATGCCTATAAGTAGATACTTTCACTGTCCCCATTTGATAAATGAGGAAACAGGCTCAGAGAGGTGAAGCAACCTGCCCAAGGTCACACAGGTAGTGAGTGAACTCCAGGAGGGCGGGAGCGGTGTCACACCCATGTCTCCCCAGGGGCTAGCGGAGCACCAGGCTTCATCAGGAACACGCTTGCTTTGCAACAAGGGCGGCAAAACCCCAGGCTGTTGTGATAACTACCTCCGTCGAGGACCTCCTGCCATCCCACCCAGAGCCTCCTAGGGCTCTCCCAGGGGCCAGCAGCACCAGCAGAGGCGTCACCCCTACCCACCCCCCGCCCCGAGTCCCCACCTGGCAGGAGGCAGAGGGAAAGGCAGGGAAGCCACTCTCCAGCCCTGGGCACCGAGCCTCTGCTCCTCCCTGCTCTGCTGATGCCGGAGCCGACTGGCCTGGAGAGCCACCTAAGGAAGGTGTTCAGGAAGGGGCTCGGGACAAATCAGGGTGCAAGGCATTTCCTAAGCTCATCCCGGCTAGGCGGTTCGCTAACTTCTCGGGGAACGTGAGCCCAGTCAGCAACCGCCTGCTCTGCAGTCAGAGCGGCTGGAGCTCCCCGTTCAGGGTGGAGACAAGGAGAAGATGGTAATGATGACCAGTGTGACGGAAGAGAGGCCACATGGGGACACCGAAGAGGGACACTGACTGCAGGCGGGGCAGAACGGCAATCACAGCTAGCAGGGGCCTCCACCCAGCAGTCCCGTGGTGCCCGGGGCAAGCAGCTGGGAGAGGCTGGGCTGGCTCCTGCCGGCTCCGCGGTGCTCAGCCCTGAGCTGTGGCTGTCTGCGCAGACAGGGCATCTCTCGCAAGGGGCTCAAATCCGTTCCTGTGCTGAGTCAGGGGGCCGGCCAGCACAGGGAGGGGTGGGAGGGGGCCGCAGGAACAGGACAGCCTGACGGAGGCTCAGCCAGAGGGCAGGGGTGAGGAGCAGGCCAGATCCAGGCTCAGGCCCCTGCAGGGCGCTTCCAAGCCCCCCTGGGAGATGCTCCTCCACTGGCCACTCTGCCAGCGCCCAGAGCTGCTGGCCCGGCCGGCCCCGCCGCCAACGCTGCACCGGGCCACCGCAGAAGCCAGGCTGGCAGCAGAGCCGGCTCCAGGCAGCGGGCCAAGCAGACTGGCTGGGTGGCCACGGCAATGCTCGGAACGTGGCCCCCCAGGCCAGCGGGCAGTTTCCTGTGTCCAGGGCCGCACTGGCCTCCAAAGGCTTTCTCCTGGGCTTTTCCCAGGAGAGCAGCCAGGGGGCCTCCGTCCAGGGGGCCGTGTTGCCTGGGACAGGGCACCAAGCTGGCAGTCAGTCTGGAGGTGTGGGTTCTGGTAGCTTCTCTGTGCACCGTCCGAGGGTGATTTAGACAAGGTGCTTCTGTTCTCTGGGTCTGTTTCGCTTCCCACCAGACCAGGGGGCTGGACTGCATCTGTGGTTCTCACAGCATGGTCCCCGGGCCAGCGCAGTCAACCACATCTGGGAGCTTGTTAGAAACACAGATTCTCAGACCCCCAATGGAGACCTACTGGGCCCAGCAGTCTGTGTGCTAACACTCCCCCCAGGGAATTCGGATGCTGTTCAGTGTGAGAGCTGCCGGCCTGGACCCTCTCGGGAGTCTCTTCCCGAGGCTCTTTCACTTTATCGGTCAGCCGTCATGGATGCAATGTGGACACGGTGTGTTGTCAGCCCTCACACGTCTCTTCCGTTCCCTGGACGGCTACCACCCGCTTGTCCCTTAGTGCCAGTTTCAGCGCCAGCTCCTGCCAGAAATGGTCGCAGACCACTCTCCACCAGCTCTGAAGACAGTGGTAGTCGGGGGTCCTCTCTCTCCACACCTGTGTGTGGTACATTCCCCTGTCTGTGGACCAGTTTCTCCTGCCAAGTGGGACCGGAAGGCCAGGGGTTGGTCTTCTTCCTCCATGGTCCCGGAGCACGCAGCCCACAGCAGGCCCAACACAACAGGCCATCCTGCCTGGGCTCTCAAGGGCCCCCCACAAGTACCTAGCCCCTCAGAAAAGCCTCCAGAGGCGCATCCTGAGGCTTTCCTTTGGCAAAAGTTGCAGCTTAAAGCCCACATGACCTTTCTTCTGGAGCCTGGGGGCCTGACCCGCAGACGCAGACTGGTTCTCCCCCTTGGAAGGTTTGTAGACACAACATAAAGGCTGCGCTCTGGCCTGGAGACACGCAGTCATGGGCGGGAGTGATCAGCAGCCCCTCCTTCCTCACCCTTCCCCTGGAGGGGCCGGATCTTGCCATCCCCTTGTGTCCGGTGGGAGCCACAGCAGCAGCCCCCTGCGACCCCAGGCCCACTTACAGGGACTGACATGTGCTCTTGGCCCTGTTTTCCAGACAGTCAGGAAACAGCTCGGGCCTGGAGTCCAGGAGATGGGCTGCGGCGCCCGCAGTGCCTGGTGAGCAGGTTATCTCCACCTCTCCAGCTCTTGGTTTCTTCATCGTAAAATGGGGCTCAACCAGAGGATTGAAAGGGAGGAAGAGCTGGCCCCCTGCCGAATTCTTGACCCATGTTTGGTACCTAGTTAATGTCTGTGGATCTGAATCTCCTTTATGACTCAAGCATGTTAGGCAAGACATCATTATTATTTCTCTCCTGAGCAAAGTGGCTCCATGTGGACTCACTAGGCCTCAATTTCCCCATCTGTAAAATGAGCGGATTGCTCTGGATGGCGTGTGCCTCGGTTATCCCTACAAGGCCCTCTGCTCCCCCAATCCCAGCGCCCCAGCAGGGTTGGGGGGACAGGGGCCCTAAGGTGTTAGTAGTGGCAGATGCCCACTGCCAGCTTGGCAGATTGATCACCCAACAGGTGGGAGATCGCTGGGTTGGTGATTCATTAATCCACCCCCTAGTCAGCCGGGGATCAGGGAGATCACTTAGTCTGCCAGACCACAGCCAGCCATCTGGTCGGTTTACAGCACCTTCTGGTCCTTGTATGGCTTCCAGTCAACAGTGAGCTCCAAGCAAGGGGGAAGAGGGAAGGATGGGACCCAGGCCCCACGGGAAGCCAGCTCTACCCACCCCCCACCTCCCCCAGACCTGGTCAGCTCTGCTGCCCTTCCGCCAGCCGGCTCTGCTCTGTAGCTCTTGGTTCCACAACTGGGCTCTGGCCAAGACTGAAACAGTCCAGAGCTGACAAGGCCTGGGACAGCCAGTCTGAGCCGGGGCAGGGCTACTGAGGGTCAGGGGGAGGACCAAGTCTGCCTGCCGTGGGTCCTCGCCTCTCGGCCGCTGCCAGGCCCTGGCCAGGGTATGGAGGGGTCGGCTCCAGCCATCTGCTTCCGACTTTGAGATCAGCTCCTCCCAGTTCAGCATGGAAAGGAGTCCAGCCAGTCCTTGTAGAATCATGGCTCTCAGAGATGGAATGGGCCTCTGGAAACATCTAGTCCAGAGATTCCCGGATTGGGCATTTCACTGACCACAAAATTTCAGAACGAATGTGGGGGGCTTCCAATGTTTTGTTTTCACAGGTTAGGGCATTCTGTACCATCTGCCATCACTACCTCTTCCTAAAACACAGGACATTCTAACGAGAAAAAATTGAGAGGATCCAATCTCTGTAATAAATGATAGTCCTTAAATTGTACTGAACCACATGGAAGAAAAAATGCAGCAAAACGATGAAGGAACTTGATCATAGTTCGGGACTGATTACAATCACAGAGCTGAGTCAGAAAAATGAGCTCAAAGATGAGAAAGAGGCCCACCCCAGGTGACCCAGCACTTTAATCCCAGAGCTAGGACAAGAGCGTAAGTAATTCTTGGTCTAGGGTCACTCCAACATTATGCGGGGGCCCTCAGGGTGGCAGGGAATCACTGTCGCCGTCCCTGGCCCAGTCTGTTCCAAATCCTTCTCATCCCGTGAGGGCCCGCTCCCCAGTAGATGGCTCTCACACCACCAAGAAGGCAGAGCATACATAAACACTTTGGCCTTCTCTCCTCTCCAACCCAGAATCTTCCTGGATCTCCAGCCATTTTCTCTCCCTTCCTGTGTCCTCCCACAAGATAAACCCTTCCTTCTGCACAGGGCCAACTTCCCTGTCGTGTGCCTCCCATCCTTCCCGACACACACTTCCCCGCCTCCTTCCCCCCTACCATCAAACCCTTTCCTGTCTTGCATCATTCACTTTTCTGCACTGGCCCCTTGTCTCCAGCATATAAACAGGCTCAAGTTTCTGTACTGTCGTTTAAAATTCCTTCCAGGGCGCCTAGGTGGCTCAGTCGGTTAAGCGGCTGCCTTCAGCTCAGGTCACGATCCCAGGGTCCTGGAATCGAATCCCATGTCAGGCTCCTTGCTCAGCGGCGAGTCTGTGTCTTCCTCTGTCTGCTGTTTCCCCTGCTTGTGCTCTCTCTCTCTCTCAAATTAATAAAATCTTTGAAAAAAAAAATTCCTTCCAAAGTTCGTAGAAAAAGAGGTCAAGGTGGCTTTTAATCACATGAAAAAGTCTGAAGAAGCTGCAGCAGAGAAATGCAATATAATATTATGAGTTCTCATTTTTTCCACTTAAAGATCAGAAAAATCAAGAAGGCCTGGCATTAGTGAAGAAAATAGGGGACTGGCTTTGCAGTCCCTTGTTGGTGGGATAAATCGGCACAAGTTCATGTTTGGAGGAAAACGTGACAATCTTTCTAAATTTAAAATGCATGTACTCACGTATGAGAAGTGTCCTAGCAGCTGCATTCGTGATGGCCCCAGGTTGGAAACAATCCTGATGTCCATCCACAGAAGAATGGGCCAATGCATCATGGCGTGTTCTGCCGCGAGAATAAATTAATTCCGACTACATGTGACTACATGCCAGACCCAGAGTACTGCAGGATTCTCTCGGTACGAGTTTCAGTACACGCAAAGTCTCCTCTGGAGTTGGAAGCCGTGATCCGGGTTATCCTGACTGGGCTCAGGGTGGGGCTCCTAGGATCCTTCTACTATTCTGTTTCTTGATCCGGGTGCCCGTGACATCAAGTGTGTGCCTTGTGCAAATTCAGTGAGTGGTACCCTTACGTCTCCACGTTCTCCTGGATGTGTACTGTACTTCACCGACGTTTACCAAAAGGAAAGGACAGAAAATAAATGCAAGGGCAGTTGACCCAGCAACTCCAGTCGTAAGAGGCGATCCCGTAGGTGACCTTGCACGTAGGCAAACGATGCTTGGACCTCACATCCTGGCAAGCTGGAAATAACCCGAACACCCCGCTGATTTAACCAGGAGTACTTAAGTAAGTTATGACGCATTTGTATAATGGAACATTATTTAACCCTGATAAAGCATGAGATTGACCTCTGTGAATGGAGAGCTAACACCCTCTAAGACGTGCTGCGAAATCAGCAAGCGAGGTGCGGAAGGTGCACAGAACGCTATCCGCTGGGTAAGAGCACGTCTGCACATACACGGACTCCGTCTGGAAGGTCACATGGGAACGTGGTGGCTGTCCGCTTAGTGGCGGTTGTCCGTGTCCACATCCAGTCTGTCCACACTCTGTCTGGGGCCTCAGTGATGTCTCTGAGTGAATGACTGGTAATGGTCTTTAGTTTACAAACGTGTCACTAGTTCTCTGACTTCACACGGGACTAGCATCCAGGGTGTGGCGGCAACCACAGGCTCGTGTGCGTGTGAAGAAAGTCTTCACGGAGAAGCAGGATCTGGGTAGAGGAGAGGGAGAAATAAGGAGGGACCAGCAGGAGCAAAGACCCGTCTGTCTGTCTGTAACATGGGCTAGAGAAAGGAAGGATAGGGCCTTAGACCTGAGGAGCCCTGAGACAGCCTGCTGTCCAACTTTCCAGGTCTGGCTGCTGTCCAGGGAGCAGGCACAGAGCCTGATGCGGGAGAAGTCCACACGCCACACTTGTGGTCAGGAGCTGCCATTCTTACTCTACAGAGACGTGGCCAGCCACGTGACTTAGCCACACTGGCGCAGCTGGGATTTGGATCCAAGTCTGACTCTCCCACCCTGTGCTTAGCATTCTGCTGAGTTGTCCTGCTGTATGGGAATCAGGGAGGGCTTCACTGAGGGGTCACCCAGTCCTACAGAGCCAAAGTGGAGAAGGGTTGCCGTGTTCCACGCAGAACGCACGCCATGTGCAAAGCAGAAGAGAGTGACCTGACCTGATTGCTGGGGGGGCGGGGGGGGGGCGGGGGGGGGGGGCTCTGTATTGGTGCCGTGGAGGCGGGATAGTAAGAGGAGAAGGGGTCTGCGGAACTGGCCGGCATGACGCAGAAGGCTCTGGCGCAGGCTGGTTCTGCAGAGTCACAGACTCTGGCCGAAGGAGCAAGGTTCAGTCCTGTAGCTACTTGGCTTCCAGCTGCGAGCTTGCATACTGGTTTGGTACCGTCTCTCCTTCCAGAAGGTCGTTCTAGCAGTGAGATGAAGGGTGGATGATGGTAGGCAATGAGGCTGGAGGCAGTGGCAACAACTCAGGTGACAGATGACGGTGGCCTGGGCCGGGCACGAGTGGGTGTTGAGAAGAAGCTAGCAATCTGAGAGAGAGTTAGGAAGACGAAGGGCAAGAAGTAATTAGCAAAAGGAAGCAAATGCAGGAAAGGTAAGGGTCCGAGGGGACTCTGCTCCCTGGGTGAAGTGTCAGGGTATCTGGTGATGCCCTTCCCAGAGATGAGAAATCCAGATTTGGGTAGACTGTGAGCTCAGTCTCAAAGACACAGAATTAGAGGTGTTCTGCATGATGTTCAAGTTGGGGGGGGAGGGGGCAGTAGGTGTTTGCCTTTATTCATTCATTCAACCAATGGTTGCTGTGTGCCTGCGGTGAGCCAGGCACCGGGGGTTCCTAGGAACTCAGACAAGCTCCCTAACCTAGGGAGGGGAGACAATTAGCAAAAAACTAAAGAAACAGAAAAGTGACAGGTCCTGAAAGGTGCCAGGGTGGAACTGAAGAAGAAATGGAGAGTAGTTGGTCAGCTTACCCCCCTCTATCCAACCACAGCAGGACTGCAAGGAGGAGTAGCAGCCAGACCCCCAGGCCTCCTCTGCCGCCTTCCCAGGAGACCGTTCAGGCTCTTGTGGCTTGTCCCTTGGGCCCAGGGCTTCTCTAGCTCAGAACACAGCCCCCACAGTGCAGGGATGGGTCCTCTACTTTCTCCTGCAGTTTGCTTTTAGGGCTGAGGATGACTCACGGTGGCCTCTGCACCCGGGCTGTACCCACCCACATCACATCTTGGCACCTGTGGGCCGTGTGGGTGGATGCAGGGCTATCCCCGTGAGCTGCTTGCTGCAGGGGTACACATAAACACAGCCTGTCCCTGATCTTCAAGAACTTACAGCTGCAGAAGGGGTAAATCACACCCAGAGGCAGGGGCAATCCAAGTACAGAGGTGGAAGAAAGATGCCAGCGGGAATCTCTCTCATTCAAGCCAGAGGACTTCCTACAGGTGGTGACGCTTACACAGGGCTGGGAAGAAAGGGAAAGTGTCACCAGGCAACTTTCAGATCTTGGTTCACCCTACCCCCCCCCCCACTTAAAAGAGTGGAAACTGGGGCCTAGAGCTGCCTGGGAAGGGGCGTCAAAGGCAGACCCACGTCTAGAAGCTTGGGCTCTGGGTGCCTGCAGAAGGGAGCCATGGATGCAGAAAAGTCACTGAAGCCAGCCAGCTTTCAAAACTCCTCCCCATCAGGGATGCACTCCTAGGAGCCAACCGGAGGTGAATTAAAAACAAAAACCAAAACCAAGCAAAACCTGGTGGGTTCCCTCTATGCGACGAATTCACTCCATGGGGGCCGGCACTTGGTCTGGTTGAGGGCAGGACCCCTTTAAGTACGCCCCCCTCCACAGCCAGCCCTGCCCAGGGACTTCCCCGGCCCCATCCGCACCGCCCTTCCCTCCAGCAGCGGCCGCTGCTGCCGCCGGGACCTTTCCCCTACTTTCCAGGGCCTCAGGCCCCGCCCCTCACTCCGACCAAAACACGTGCCGCATCCCGCCCTGCCAGATCACGCCGCGGCCAGGCTCCGATCACGCGGCTCCCCGCGGCGCCCATTGGCCAGCGACGCAAAGACCGGGCGCGGATTGGCTGGCGGGCGTCCGGCCCCGCCCCGGCGGGGCGCGGTGTATTTTGGTTTGCCTTCACGCCACGCCCCCACGGCCGCTCCCTCCGCGGCCGCCCCGCCCCTCCCGCACCGCGAGGGCCGCGCCGGGGCAGAGCGGCGCGGGCGGGCCGAGGCTCCCGCCGGCTGCAGGAGCTCCGGGTCGCCGCCTTCCGCGGCGAACGTGCGGCTGCAGCCGTGCGCCGAGCTCCCGCCCCGCAGCTGCTTTGTTGCCTCCGGGCCGCAGGCACCATGCACCCTCCGGGCTCCGTGGGCCCGGGCGACGCGCGTGCGGTGAGTGGACGCCCATCTGAGCGAGGGGCGAAGCGGGGATGTGCCGCCTCTGCGGGGCCTGGGCGCGGAGGAGGGCAGAAATGCACGGGGCTTTGCCGCGGCCGCGC
>NC_048221.1:137372754-137409227 GCF_002007445.2 Ailuropoda melanoleuca | reverse complement strand
GAGCGTGTGCCCCGCGCCGCCCTATTCGTAGCTTTGTCTAGCATTTCCGCAGCGGCCGCCGGCTCCCGGCGCGGGGCTATTTCCAGCCATGACGTCACCAGGCCCTGTGAGGAGGCGGCCGTTGGGCGGGGCGCGGCTGGCGGGAACGGGACACGCGGACGGCGGGGGTGCGGGAAGCGGGCGGTGGAAAGGGAGAGGGGGCGGGGCAAGAGCTGGCGGGAAGGTGGCACGCGGGGGGGNAGCCGTGGCCGCCTGGTGTCGGGCCCTGAGGACCACGGGGAGTTAGTCGCCTGGCTAGACCTAGGACCTTGGTCGTCGAGACTGGACGACCCTGAAGCCTGAGAGAGAGGTGTCGGAGCCCTGCGCCCCTTCAGACCCCCCGCCCGTGGCTGCTATGCGAGCAGGCAGCATCCCCACATCTGTGACCTCAGGGTTCCGAGGCCCAGGCTGCGGTCGAAGCTAGGCCAGAGTGGCCCTTGCAAAGGCAGCCACGTTGCCAGCGTGCCCTGTGGGGGGACGTGGCGGGACAGAGGGATTTGACGCTTGGGCAAGCCAAGTGGAGACATGTATCTTTATAGATGTAAAGGGTCTTTGGGAAGAGATCGGTTGATTTCAGCCACTTCTCTTCCCGCCCCCCACCTCCCCCACCCCCTCTAAAAAAGACCGGTGTGACACACAGGAAGGGCATCTGTCTCTTGGGCTGTGCTAGATTTGTAAAATTCTTCTTATCTCCTGACTAACCTTGTGGCAGTAGGGAGTGACTGAGTGTTCCTGAGTCTAAGGAACAAGGCGCAGCCAGCATGGGCTTCCCCTTCCTGGTGCCCATGGAGTTGAGCCACTGGAAGGTTCTGCCCATGGTGATGCCCTGACTTGAGAAGGCTGTGCTGAGTGCTTCAGAGAGTTGCCAAAAATGCATCTGTAGGGATACTCTTCTGCTGGCTTTGCCAACTCTGAAGAGCCATGTGTCCTCTCAGCCAACTGAAGGCTTGGAGTCGGTGTCTGTTTCTCCTCCCAGCTGGACCTCCTGGCTGGACCGTGTCACAACAGCCACTTTGGCTCACACCTCCAGGATTAAAGTCTTACTGATCATTACCGAAGGAAAACACGAACTTAACTTTTCTTAAGAATCAGGGTTTTCCGTGGAAACTGCTTGCCATCCAAGTCCAGTCATCTTCACTCTTCAGAATATTGGCTTAAAAGTGAAATTGTCAGCAATGTTCTGTTGACATATTTTCCTAGAATACAGAGTGTGTTGTGCGTGAGTATCGTGTGTTATGTGCATTGTGCAGGCGCCTGATGTACGTACCCACATGCCCATCAGGGTTACCCTCTCTGTTTCCCCTGGACTGAGAAGCTATTGTGTTGTGTCGCCTTTAGGTTGACATCATGGACATCTGTGAGTCAATTCTGGAGAGGAAGAGGCATGATAGCGAAAGGTCTACATGCAGCATCTTGGAGCAGAATGACATCGAAGCAGTTGAGGCTCTCGTTTGCATGAGCTCCTGGGGTCAGAGATCCCAGAAAGGTGACCTATTAAAGATAAGACCCCTCACACCTGTCTCTGACCCTGGGGACGTCACCAGCACTGTGCATGTGGACGCAGCCGCACCTGAGCTACCAAAGGACTTCGACTCTTTATCGACTCTGGTAAGAAGTGGGGAGCAGAGCATTTTATGTAGTGACTAGAGAATGTTAAATAAATGTGCTGAAGAACTTGTGGGTGGATTCACAGGGATGCTGGTAGGCCACGTGCGTAACCTCTTGGGTGGGTTCTAAGCGTGAAAACTTCTCTTCTCGAAAATACGCTCTTTCCATTAACCTTG
Source organism: Ailuropoda melanoleuca (assembly GCF_002007445.2). Classification (NCBI taxonomy): domain Eukaryota; kingdom Metazoa; phylum Chordata; class Mammalia; order Carnivora; family Ursidae; genus Ailuropoda; species Ailuropoda melanoleuca. The sequence continues at coordinate 137,407,404 of NC_048221.1, read as the reverse complement.
CAACCACAGGGTTAAAATGTTCAGGAGAAAACCTACAGGTGGATGTAAGAAAGTAAAATGTACTCGCTTCCCTGGGGAATTGCAGGGTGGGAGCTTCACTTCCCCCAAATGACCCAGTCTGGGAGCAGGATACACGGGTGACAGCTAGAAGCAGCCTGTGTTTTGGCACCAGCCTTAATGAGCTGTGTTGACACACTGGCCTCTGCCTCCCGGGAGCAACCCACTTCTTACTTGTGTGAACTGAGTGCAGTCAAGCACAGTTTTGGTTTTTGTTTCCTTCACTGACTGGAGCTACAGAAGTGCTGGAGGAGATCGCTTCTCAGCTCGGAGAAACTGAGAACCAGCTAACGGATGTGAAAATTAGCATCTGATTGTCTTGGGCTGGAAGCTTGCACTGGAAGGAAAGTGTGGAAAGCAGACTTGGGAAGAGGAGTGAGAAGGGACTCGTGGGCAGTGGAGAGAATTGTATGCATAGTGGGCCAGAGTTACTGGGCATTAAGCTCTCCCTCAGGGAGGCAGGCAGTAGGTGGGGTTGTTGGGTGCTACAGGAGAGGCTCGGTTCAGTTAGAGCCACTGGTTAGGGCATGACCTTTGGGGGATCAGTCCAACAGGTTTTTACCTGGCATCCAGTAGGCACTGGGTAAGTGGATGTTAAATGATTAGCACTGGGATTTAAAAAAAAAAAAAAAAAAGATTTGAGAATCAGAAAGTATTGTGAGAAGCTCTTACTTTGAATATAAATTTGCTTTCTCGTTTGTGGTCCTAATACTTAAATTGCTCATTTCAGTAGCTGTGCAAGCCCTGGGGTGGCATTGACATTCTTAAAACTAAGCAAGTGGATTGGTTTGGGAGAGATCAGGAAATGGGGAGAAGCCTAGAAAGTAAAATACTTCATGCAGCCTTGAAATCCCCTGGGTGCTGTTGTGAGCAGGCTTAGATGAGTCTTTTCTGGATACTTCCTAAAAGGCATTGGGGACATGGTGATCAAAGTAAGTCCCTTTTAAAATTTAACCACAACAACCTTTTCACACAGGATTTTCTTTCTTTCTTTTTTTTTTTTTTAAGTGCATGACTCCTCCTCAGAGCCCTGATCTTGTGGAGCCATCGACAGGGACACTTGTTTCTTCCCAAGTAACTGATTCCAAAGCATGCGTGGTCATGGCCGTCCCTCCAGCCTCTGCTGGGGCAGCCAGAGCGCTGAGCCGGAAGGCCGAGAGGGGCCTTCCTGGTTTGAAGCCAGAGCCACCGGAGCCAGCCCCCAACACCTCCTGCAGGCCCATGGCGACAAGTGTCATCCGCCACACTGGGGGGAATCCTGCTCCTGGCCACGTTCCTACTGCCCAGGTTCAAGAATGCCAACTCTCCGTCAACAGAGCAGGAGAAGCACAGTTTTTGGGACATGCTGCAGCTTTGCTGGACACACAACTCACGGACAGTCTACTGAACACTAACTCGGTGTCGTGTCAGCCTTGCTTGCACAAGTCTGGTGGCCTGATCCCCGTTGACAAAGGCCAGCAGGCAGGGTGGCCTGTCTCAATTCAGACCTGCTCACCAAAGAATTTTGAAAGTGACTTGCCAAGGAAAGCCACCCCTCTGATTTCTGTCCCTGTCCCCAGCTCCCCTGTCTTTTGCCAAATGATCCCTGTGACTGGACAGAGTGGCATGTTATCAGGTTTTTTGAAGCCTCCTCCCCAAGCGTCTGCAGGGTCTGTCAAACCCATCCTACCCCATGCTGCTCCAGTGCCCCAGCCTGTGTTCGTGGGACCACCTGTGCCTCAGGGAGCTGTGATGCTGGTTCTGCCCCAGGCAGCCCTCCCCCAGCCTGCCCCCTCTTCACCCAGTGTCATGGCTCTGGGGAATACCAGGTTCTTGCCCCTTGCCCCTGCTCCAGTGCTCATTGCCTCCGGTCAAAACTGTGCCCCTCAGGTAGACTTTTCCCGAAGGAGAAATTATGTTTGCAACTTCCCAGGCTGCCGGAAAACCTACTTTAAAAGTTCCCACCTCAAGGCTCATCTTCGCACCCACACAGGTGAGTACTATGGCACGTAGGGCATTAGAACTCCAGATCCTGTGTTGAAGAAACACATCCTCAGCCTTCCTTGAGTGGGAGGGAAACGTGAGAACCACTGGAAAAGGTGGAAAGCTGGCTGTTTTTCTTTGGTTCTGAAAAGCCTTTGTAGTCTTGTAGGGATTGGGATTAACATTAGTACAACCATCACTGGTTTTTCTAGAACACACCATCTGCTGATCCCAGTAGATAAAATGTAGCACAGTTCTAGGATTGTACTCCTTTGATAGGTTTTCAGGGTGACACTCATGTTGCCCCTTTGTCTTTACATTGCAGTAGACTCCTTAGTCTTTTTGCATTTGAGAAAATGTGCATTTCACATTCCATAACCATCAGTGTAACTTATTTTAGTTCACTATGGGGAAAGGTCTCCAAAGTGTGGAAAAGTTTGAATTCGAAAACGTGTGAACTTTAAAGGAATGTAGTTTTCTTATGTTGGGAATATATAGTTTTTAATTCAGAAGGAGAAGTGATACAGGAAACTATAATGATTTACTGATACCTTTATTATCTCATCAGCCTGCTCCAAGAGAATTTTTGGCAGTGATAGAAATATCCTCGGTCCAGTTAAGGTAGCCATTAGTTATATGTGCTTGAAACGGGGACAGTGTGACTAAGGAAGTAAATTTTTCGTTTTCATTAAGTTTCCTTTACATGGCTGCGTGGGGCTGTGGCTGCCATGTTTAACGGAGGTCTGGTAGAGCTTTGATTTTAGTAGATTAGGTTAGAATATTTCAGATGTTCTGTGGTACTCTTGCTCTTTGAGTTAGCGTTCTGCTGTTTGTTTTTAAGGCTCCTATGGTTAAATCGTCTGTTTGTTAAACTCACCTTTCAGAGGTTCCCACACATACGTAAGTGCAAGGACAGTAACAGGTCACGTGGAGTCTGCAGTAAAGCTGCATTTCATAAACTGATTGCGGAGCCCCCTTCCCCCAGAATGTCTGCTCATGGCCTGTAGGACAGCACTGAGTTGTGGAATACAGTGTAGGAAGGGCTGACCTGGAAGGAGTTTTTGTTGTATTGTCCTCTGAAATGCATTTCAGGTCGGTGGTTGTAGCTCTTCATAGCTCTAACCTTGGCGGCTCCCACTCAACGAATGAAATGGAGTCTAGTATTTAGATGTGATAGTCACGGGGGTATCGAAGCTAGTGGGTGCCTGTAAGGGGCTCTGCTTTTGAGGGAAGGAATTATTCCTTTCAAGAATCTTCCCCCTTATCCCAAGCTACAACAATGAGAGATTTATTTTTATTTAAAAATATCTTTTAAGGGGCACCTGGGTGGCGCGGTCTTTTGGGCATCGAACTCTTGGTTTTGGCTCGGGTCATGATCTTGGGGTTGGGGAATCAAGCCCTGAGCTGGGCTCCACACTCAGCAGAGTCTCCTTGACTCTCTACCGCTCCCTGCTGCACGCTCGTGCACACTCTCTCAAATGGATAAATCTTTAAGAAAAAGAAATCTTTTGAAATGTGAGATTAGTTTGATGTCTTTGGGCCCTGAAATACATCTTAGGTGTGGCAAAAAGAAATGGAGGATTTCTTGACTTGTGCATAACTCGATTGCCAGAATAATAGGATACTCCTTTCTTAGATTTTGATGAGCAAAATTTACAAACGACGTGAATTAACCAGTCTGGTAGGTGCTGAGCACTTACATTTTCTTTAATGCGTGTTTTCTCGTCTCTTAGGAGAGAAGCCCTTTAACTGTAACTGGGATGGCTGTGATAAAAAATTTGCTCGTTCCGATGAACTGTCTCGCCACCGCAGAACTCACACTGGGGAGAAGAAGTTCGTGTGCCCGGTGTGTGATCGGCGTTTCATGCGCAGTGACCACCTGACGAAGCACGCCCGGCGCCACATGACTACCAAGAAGATCCCCGGCTGGCAGGCAGAGGTCGGCAAACTGAACCGAATCGCCGCAGCAGAGAAACCTGGGAGCCCGCTAGTGAGCATGCCGGCCTCTGTGTGAGAGGTCAGCCAGGGAGTTGCCCGTGGGAATTTTAAAAAGCATTTTTCAGGAATGGAACTGATGGTTTTCTCTCCAAAAAAAAAAAAAGTCTTGGTGGATAGGAGAAAATGGGGAGCTGGTTCTGATGAAAGTATGTTAACTTTTCCTTTTTGGTTGGGACCCTGTTCAGTATCTTTTGTAGTTAACAAAGGTTTTTTTGAGGGAATGGAAGAAAATTTGATCATCTGAATCACCAGCATTCAAACCGACGTTTTGGCAATAAAGTTTACAAAATCTGGATTTTTACAATCTTTCTATTCATGTTTTGTAGAACTGAGACAGGGTACTAATTTTTATACTGTTTTTTATTAAAGTATTTATATTGTTGGTGTTCAAATCACCAATTTCTAGATAGGTGATTTCAGTCGTCTTTTCAGTGTTCAACAGTGGTTTCCATAATAACTCTACATTTAGTAAATTTGGCATGTTATTCAGCCACAAAACAAAACAAAAAACCCCACAAGTCTGTAATCAGGCTTTTTAGATCTAAGAATTTTTTAGAACCAGAACTGGTTGAATAGGGGCTTCTTAAATTAGAGGTGGGGGAGAGAACTTGCATTTAGCTTTTTCATAGCATTTTCAAGAGAAATGCCAGGCAGTGATTCCTTTAAGGCTGTAGCCCAAGGAATTATAATTTTGGTTAAGTGGAACGAGTCATTTATCTGTGTCCACGGTGTGACTTCTGAAGAATGTACCCCCAGGACCATTTAAAATACCTGATAGATACCCGCTGAACAGTGAGCTGTAGGATTTGAGTGTCTGTGTTTTTGGGGGCCATTGCTCTGCTGAGAGCAACCTACTCAGTTTCCTGTTTACCTCAAACACCAAAAAAAGATAACGTAAGCCCTCAAACCCAGCCACTTTGTTAATTGTTGACTTCTTTTGCTGTGGCCTTATAGTATTTTGTGGGTAGAGTAACTTCTTAGAGAAGAAGAAAAGGTCCTTATTGGTTGGAGGAACTTTCCAACAAAGTACAGTTTATCTGAGGTGAAGTGTACATGCGAACAGTCCAGCTCCAATATTCTGATTCCCCTCATTATTAAATATTAAGAACTATGGGAAATGCAAGTTACGCTCAAGGTAGTAATGCTACTCTGCTTTCCTTTCATTCATTTTATCTGAAGGAAGTTGAAAAAACAATTACTTGATGGGGTGTTTTGCAGTCTGCTTAGAAAATAGACCTGTGGCGCCACTGAGCCCATGTGATCCCAGGTCCTAATTCTGCAGAGACCGCGCGGCACTGGGCTCCGGGGAGCCACCGAGCTTGCTTGTGTTGGGCGGCGCTGGGAGTCCAGGCAACGTGGCGTGTGCGAGGAACAGGGATGTTGCACTGCTTTGTAAGCCTGGGAATGGGTTTTTATCGTGCCGTATGTATTTAGATTTTGTGTTTGCCTTTTAGTTACTGGCATTTACTTTTATCAAAATGATGGTAAGGTGAAATAGTGAATACATAAGATGAGGTTTTATGTTCAGGTCCCTTTGTTCTGGTAATCGTCACCTGGTCAGTCACTGTATGTTACTTGATAGCCAGTAAGTTGCCCTTTAGCATCAGCTGCTCATTGACATAGATGTTGGAGTGCTGGCTGTGTGTTGAGGTGGCTTTCTTCTCAGACACTTCGTAGTTCAGTATTCCTGCAGCCCATGAGACAGTACCGTTGCAAGAGAACCGTAATTAAATGTATATAGCTCATGTCTCCCCACCACCCAGTCTCTTCTCCCACCTCTACCTTAAATCAACATAAACTATGTATGTGCCGTTAAATGGCATTAAATTTGGATATTTTTTTTAAATTATGCAAAGTAACGGAAGTCCAACTAATGTTCTGGTGGATAATACAAGGTCTTTGAGTATTGGATTACTTGTCACATTAAAGTTCATTCTCTGAGCAGCGTTGTTTCTAAAGAATAGATGTGTTTAAAATGGTTTTGATTTATACGTCCATTTCCTGATTAGATTTAGAAATACCTTCTGTAAACGACTCCCCCACCCCCACCCCGTTCATTGACTGAAAGACTATAAATTGGGAGAGTTTCCGTCTGAAAAATACTGTGCTGAGAACCAGAGCCCTGGTGTTATCTCAGCGTGGAGGCCGGCGGCCGGCGGCTCCGGGTGGCTCCGGGTCGGGAGCGGAGCGCGGCAGCCTCCCCCAGTGCACTTTATCGCCTCAGCAGTTTTGCTTGATCTTTTTTTTGACTTTGAGCCTTTTTAAGTGGTTTCAGTAATAAAATTTAAAATGTTTCGGAATTACGTTTTATGTAACAGACTTTGACTTATTATTTAAATGAATATGTGTGATGTAACTTTTTTCTTTGAATCCTATAAAACTTTTTTGATTTGCAAACTGGACTTGTGTCCTGTGTCGTGTAGCCGCATCCGAGTGTACCCGGTATCTTTTCAGCAAAGAGTCTGCAAAATTCATTGTATATTGGCCCTACCTAGCGTCAGCTCCCAGGGCGCCCTTTAGATTCCTCGGAGGGTTCTTTACATGAAAGAAGCGTGTGAAGAGGCTGCCTGTGTGACCACTGACGCTCGTCTGGTTCTGACAGGCGGGGACCTCGAGTGACAAGAGGCAGAATGGGAGAGTCTCTTCCCTCCCTCCTTCCCCCTCCAGCCCAGGCTTTACAAGCGTGTCACGGAGCCAGGGTCTTCACTCCTGCTCTCGGGTGCACTCTCTTGAACCCACTGCGGCTGGGGCTCTGCGTCCACACCTCACGGAAGGAGCGGAGATTTCCATGAGTTCAGGCCTCAGTCGTCATGCCGGCAGCCTTGGACAGAGCTGATCACCACCCCCCGCCCCACAGGCCACACTCTCCTGCTTTCCTCGTGCTGCGCCGTCTGCTCCTTTGCTGGGCCCCCTCCTCTCCCTGACCCTTTTTCTACTCACCCCACCACCATGGTGATCTTTTCCAATCCCGTGCCTTAGATAGAAATAACCTCTCTACTGCGGAGACCCCCATGTGTGTATCTGTCCTTTGCACCTCTCACCTGAGCACCGGAGTCCCATATCCAGCTGTCCACTTGATGTGTGTCCAGTCAGCATCTCAAGCTTAACCAGGCTCCTCATCTCTCCCATGCTCACTTTTCTCACAGTTAAGCCCACTGTCTTTAAAAGGAACAGCGAGTCCATCCTTCGAGCGTTCAGGTGTAAAACCTTGGAGTCACCTGGACTCCTTTCTCACTTCACACGCAATCTGTCACAGTCCTGTTGACTCCCTGCCTTCCAAAGCTGGAATGTGATTCCATAGGCCACACTGCTCCTGGTTGTGTGTGTGTGTGTGTGTGTGTGTGTGTGTGGGCGCGTGCGTGCAGGCGGTGGGGAGGTAAATGATCATAATGGGCTTTGCATTCAGCCGTCCACCTAGGAAAGTCTCTCCAGCTCGGACCGCCTTTGTTTCCGGGGAAACAGCCACAAGCTTGGTACCTTCAGCTTTGTGAACTTGTACTTGCTGTCCTTCCCCGTTGTCCTCAGGGCTCTGACTGCTTCCTGGCTGTAACCTCCACTGTCCCTGTGCTTTCCACCTGCCTCTTTGTTGAGGGACTTCTACCATGAGGAACTTGGGACATTTTCCTGATGGCTGGGCCCCCTCCCAGGAGAAAGCCCAGGCACCGGGACGCCCCACTAGAAGGGTGAGACACAGTCCCTCTAAGTTAGGAGGGTTCGTTCCCAAAGGCCTCTTCCCACGTTCCACAATGGCCCTGAGCTGGCTCTGCAGACAGGCTGCTTCTCCCCAGCATGCCTTGCTGAGCTCAGAGGACAAATTGGCCAACAACCAAGATGATAAAGAAGCAGCAAGATGCCACAAGCCCAGTGCTGGGAGGTGCACGTGTACAGCGAGATGACAGTCATACGGGGACGGCACTCGCGCTTCCTCCTCAGCGCTCAGTAGGCAGCTCTGACAGCAGGCTCCGGGGAGCCTTCCCAGGGCACCCCTTTCCTGGACTCCTTTAAGACTAGAGGTTTGCGCTTTAAAACTAAAACTTGTCATATTTTATTGAATTTTATTGCAAGTCTAATCAACCCGCTAAAATGTAAGGTCCCATATGCCAGAGATCATATCATAGCCGCCTACCCCCATCCAGCCTCCCATCCACCCCTCACCCATCCATCTCCTCCCCATCCATCCATCCAAACCCCATCCGTCCATTTATCCACCACCCAACAGCATGTAAGGAACTCCTGTCATGTTGCAGCAGAAACCCAGAGATGAGTCACTCTAGTTTCTGCCCCCAAGGAGCTCACAGTCCTGTGGGTAAGACGTGAAAACACATGAAGGAACATTTTGAACTGAAAACAGATAAAAGAGGATAGAAGGGCAGGGAGACCATGCAGTGAGTGGCTGACTGCCTGTGCCGCTGGAAAATCTTCCGGAGGAACATCTGAACTAAAGTTGAAGGGGAGGTTTTCCAGGCCCTGGACCAGAACAGCAGCAGATGCAGGACAAAGATGCCTACGCCCCCCGCCCCCTGCCCCGGTGCCAGAGGGTGGGCTGTGAGGGCCCCGGTGGGAGCGGAGGGGGCAATGCTGGGGAGGCGGCCTCGTGGCTTCCCTACGGGCCGGGCAAGCATTGCTGAGGGTTTCCCAGGGCGGGAGTTAGGGAAGCAGCCCGCACCCGCTGCGGACTCACCTGGATTCTGGTGAGGGATGTGGGGAAGATGGGGGTCTGTGCCTCTGCTCCCCCTTTCCTGAACCTCCCTTTCATGCCGACACCCTACCGCCTCTCTCGACTGAACTGCCCAGCCTTCTTTCATGGCACCTGTCACTCTAATCCCACCTCTGTGTTTACCTTTTGTCCCCTTTCTAGACTGTGGGTTCCCTGAGGACAGGGATGGCCGCCCTTCCTTGTGGCTGGCCAATGCCCCTAAGGCCTAGCATCCTGGAGGCCCAGGGGACTCCTTCGGTGTTTGTTAAATTGGGGGGAAGTTCACGCCCGTGCTCAGGTCAGACCGGTCTGGCCGAGGAGCTGGAGGGGTAAGGCTCAGTCAGGAGACTACTGACTCGCGGACCGAGGAAGAAGGCTAAGAAATAGATGGGCTTTGAGCAGCAAAGACTGTGAGGTCTTGATGGGAAAAACGAGGAGGCGGCAGTCCCGTCTCTCCAGTGTCCAGTCTGAGGGCACGCATGCAGGCCAGTGGTGGCCTAGGGCAGAGGCAGCGCGGAAGAGGGCGGCCTCCTTTTCTTTTCTTGTTTGTTTTTAAAGATTTATTTATTTATGGGGGGGGGGATGAGGCAGAGGGAGAGAATGAATCCTGAGGCAGACTTTGCTGAGCACAGAGCCCAACATGAGGCTCGATCCCAGGACCCTGAGATCGTGACCTGAGCTGAAATCAAGAGTCAGACGCTGATCGGACTGAGCCCCCCAGGCGCCCGAGCAGCCTTCTTTTCCACGAAGGGGCTGATAGGCCCTGGATTCCCCGCGGGCTGCTTTGGTGGGTAGTGCTGATGTGGCCTCAGGCGGCTGACTCCATCTAGCCGCGTGCTGCTGAGAGATACTCTACCTTTCTGAGCTTTAATTTCCTTATTTATGAAATGAGGCCCAAGTAAGAGGCAACACGCCTATCTCAGGGTCTGGCGCTTTTATTTTGCACATAGAAGAAAACCTTAGCAGGGGCGCCAGGGTGGCTCAGTCAGTGAAGTGTCTGACTTGATCTCAGCTCAGGTCTTGATCTCGGGGTCGTGAGTTCAAGTCCCGTGTTGGGCTCCACACCAGGCGTGGAGCTGACTTAAACAAACCTTAGTTGTTTCCCATCCAAAGGAGCCAGGGCTCCTCGCAGCGTAGCTGCTTGGGGGCACAGAAACATCCAGACACGCTTAAGAGTATCCTTGTGTTGCCAGCTGCCTTCAAGAGCGTCAGGGACTGTGCTTAAACAGCAAAGGAGTCATCCAAAGGGACGGCCACAAATCGACTTGTGACAGTGCGCACATTAAAATCATAGACTATGAATTCCACTTTCACCCAAGAGGCACTAACAAAACCCGAATACACCCTCACGTCCAAAATAGCAAGCAAAATACCAGGGCCACCTGGGGAGCTCAGTCAGCTGAGCGTCCGGCTCTTGGTTTCCACTCAGGGCGTGATCTCAGGGTGGTGAGATCGAGCCCGTGTCAGGCTCTGCGCTCAGCGTGGAGTCTGCTTGAGATTCTCTCTCTCTGCCCCTCCCACTCCTGCTCTCTCACTCTCAAATAAATAATCTTAAAATAGCAAGGGAAAACCCATCCAGATAAAATCGCCATCCTAGCGTTTTCAAGGAACTGGGCCCTAGAGCGACCCCTGAGAGACAAGAAATGAGTGGGGTGAACCCCACGATTGCCCCCACTGGCTGCCGGGAGGAAGTTTCCAGGCTGCAGTGGAGGGAGGCGAAACCAGGCAGGACCCAGAGGAGTCCCTGAGTTGAGGCGATGGCACTGAGGGTCCAGGGACACTAAGGAGGTGAGGGGTCCAGGGACAGAGCGCCGAGGAAGAGAGGACAGTGAGAGAATGCTGGAGATCTGCCAAGGGCGCCCCTGAGTGACCCGCACGCACCGGCCTGGAGCGTGGCAGCACCCTGAATCCGAAGACAACTGTGTGCACGTGGGCACGCGTCCATTCTCCGGGCTTGGAGCCGCCACTTTTACCAGCTCCTCAAAGAGTGACTGCACGGTTAGAGCCGGGCTCTGGAGCATCAGGCTTCTCGAAGAGAGCGCAAGGGGTGCACGGAGGGAGCAGGGCCTTGGCTGGGCCAGGTGAACCCGGGAGCCATGACGCGGGTGCCCAGGCCTGCAGTGGGCCTCAAGGGGCACAGCTGAGCATGGGCTCCCCAGGCCAGGGACGACACGGCGGGGGAAGCTCTGAAACAGGAATATGGGGAACGCCGGGAAAATGCAGAGTTCCTGCTGGTAAGCAGAGTGGGGCTCGAAGCCGTGGGTCCTCACTTGTGACCTCGGGGACGTCCCTGAGGAACATTTGTGCCTCTTGGTAGACCAAACCCCCAAGCCCAGACCCAGCCGGCCTGTGGAGCACGGACCAGCTCCTGAGGGGCCCGACAGGGTCCTTCTTCCTCACCACCAGGTCCCCACCTGTTACCTATGGGCTGCACAATGACAGAGCCCCCTGCCAGCCGTTTGCCGTGCAGGCCTCCGAGGGACCATGGGCAGTAGGAAGGACAGACGCCCTCTGCCCACTGAAAAGCTGAGGAAGCTAAGATCCCCAGATCCCGTGCTGGAAAGTGAGGCCAGGGCTGGAGTCTGGGCCTCCTCCCTACGTGCAGGGCTCCCCCAGTCCACCTGCTTCCAGCTTTTGCTGCAGAGAGGAGCTGCTCGGCCTCCTCAGGGAGCCTGGCTACTTCCTACCCCACGTTTTCCAAGGGCGAAGGAGGAAGCAGTGTGGTCTGCAGGCCCCAAGCCCCAGCGGCTCCCTGCCCCTCATCTGTGCTGGCACGGGACTTGGCTCATTGCTGTCACATCTAATTCCTCCAGGGCCACCACCACCCCCAGCACAGAAGGTCGTGTTACTTTTATTTTCCACCCAGATTCTCTCCTGTCCGATTTGTAGGAAACTCAGCCCTTCCCTCTGCGGTTCCTCCTCTTCCCTACAAGTTGTCCTAAACCTCTTGGGGCTTAGCGAGTCCAAATGGGGATCTTTCCAACCGCAGCTCTCCAGGGCTGAGCCAGGAGGTCCTAACCGAAGCGCTGTTGGGAATGCTGGCTGCCAAGTGGTGTCACTGTTGAGCCCTGGCCACAGGCCCCTGACTCTGGCAGAAGCCCAGGTCTTGGGAGGGCAGCCCTGTGCCTTTGGAGCCACAAGAAACCACACGCACTTTCAGCCTCCTGTGTGGCCACACCCCAGACACTGGCTCCACGGGGTGTCGTCAGATGTTCACCTCCTTAAAATAAGCGTCACCTTTCCTTCCCAGGCCCCACACCCCACAGAAGCAGCAGCTTTTCCTTTCCGACTTTGGAAACTGACGAATTCATCACAGAAAATAGAGCCCTGTGCACCTGTTAAGGTTGGATTTGTCCTGAGGGGGTCCAGATGCCACCACACCAAAGGGCTGATTTCACGTTGCCTCCTTCCTGGAGGAGGGCACTAGCCTTCAGAGCCTCAGATGTGGTTTATCCTCTCCAGGGCCCCCAAGAAGGCTTTCCTCCTGCCTAATTATCGCCAGAACATGGGGTGCCTGGATGGCTCAGTTGTTAAGCGTCTGCCTTCGGCTCAGGACGTGATCCCAGGGTCCTGGGGTCGAGCCCCACATCGGGCTCCATGACCCGCTGGGAGCCTGCTTCTCCCTCTCCCACTCCCCCTGCCTGTGTTCCCTCTCTTGCTGCCTGTCTCTCTGTCAAATGAATAAATAAAATCTTTAAAAAAAAAATTACCACCAGAACAGAAGGACCTCCACCCACTCTTCTCTGACAGCCTGTCCCCTCTCTCGAGTGAATACCCGTCTACAGGTGTGCTGGCCGCTGGAGACGGCGTGGCCTCCCTGGCAGAGACCAGATCTTAGGCATGAACTGGGCATCTAGCCCAGGGCCAGGCTCACAGCAGCACGGGCTCAGGAGATGGGGACGCATGTGGCATTGAGCAGAGCCTCTGGGGGGCTTCACCGGGGGGGCAGCACAGCCTAGTGGGACGTGGCTCTAAGACTTTGGACCATCGGGGCGCCTGGGGGGCTCAGTCAGTGAAGCATCCGGCTCTTGATTTCGGCTCAGGTCATGACCTCAGGGTCGTGAGGTCAAGCCCTGTGTCGGGCTCTGTACTCAGTAGGGAGTCTGCTTGGGATTCTCTCCCTCTGCCCTTCCTCTCTCCCTCTCTCTCAAATAAATAAATAAAATCTTTTTTTAAAAAAACGACTTTGTCCCATGGAAGGGCATGGTCTCAGGAAAGCTCATCACACCGTGAGGAGAGGCTGCCTGGACGAGGCCGGGACACCAGGCACCAGAGAGGAGTGACTTGGGAACCCCGGTGACAGGAGGAGGTGAGGGCCTGGCTCTGCTCCTTCCCCAGAGAAATGGGGAGCCAGGAATGGAGTGTGTTTCCTGAGTTCCTGGCACTCTGCAGCCTCTCAGAGGAGCGCGCCCACCACAGAAACCAGGAGACACACTGTGGTGCTCAGACCGTCCACACTTCGACACGTGTCATCCTCACTTTTGACTCGGAGGCCTTTTTCTTCCTGCCTCTCGTTGAGCCGCCTTCCTCCTGGTCTGAGATCAGAGGGCTGGGGTTCCTGAGGCACAGAGGCTGGAGGGAAGGGCTGGAGGAGCGTATGGCCACCGTAGGCCATGGGCACCCGTCTAGCCCCCCCAGGCCTTCCCTGCAACTCCTTGGGCCAGCCCCCTGCCCGGGCCTACTCGGCCCCCACCACCTCACCGCTGGGACACACGGCTGGCCACTGTTCAGAGGACACTTTCCCAGATTCAGGGAATTTGAGAACAACGGCTTTGCTTTGGTGACGTGTACCCCCTGTGACACCAGCGCAGACTGGACCAAGCACAGGGGGGTCCTTCTGTTTTCCGACCGCTTTTATCTCATGAAGGCTGTAGGAGGTTTCCACTGGAAAATGCAGCAAACTGGCAGAACGTGTTCCATTTCAACAAAATAACGATGTAAAACTGTAAACATTTTACATCATAAAATTCAAGGCCTGATCTGTCTGGTGGTGAGAAAGAAAATATTAACCACATTTAAGAGAAATATTTGTATTATTAAAATAGTAATGGTTTTCATCTTTGATCAAAAGAAATGATTTGGGCTTGGATGGGGAGTAGCTCTCGCTTTGCGGGGGGGGGGTCCCTCAGGGGCAGATGCTGGAAGGCTCCACGCGCCATCCTCTGGCTCGGCGGTAAGACTCTCCCAGCGATGGAGCATCTGATCAAACGCTGTCTTGCCAAGTAATAAAAGTTCATGGAAACACCCGTTTGCCTGTGACGGAAACAGGCCTGTGGGTCTGGGGACAGTGCCAAGGGGCCCCGCGTCTGTGTCTGAGAAGCTCTTGCATCTTGCAGGCCACGCCAGGAAGGCTGCTGTGTTGGTGGTTAATTTGCAAGCTGAGACCTATTCTGGCTTTGGCAAAAGCTGACGTCACACCCACATGCCCCTTTGTTCTCATGCCCTCCCAGCTGTTCCAGAGGGGCCGCCGCCTGGCCCCCAAACCGCATGCCAGCCAGAACCTTCTTCCAAGGCTGGCCATGCCTGCACCCCCACAGGAGTCCCTCCTTCTGGTCAGGCTGTGGCTCCCCTGGCCCTGCCTTGGATTCACAGACATCCCTGGCAAATTGGCTTTCTCATCTATCAGATAGGAAAGTTCTCGGACTCTTCTGGCCTCACTGCAGTGATGTTGCACCTTCTCCCAGTTGGGAGGAGAGTAAACCAGTCCCCTCGGGCTGGTGAGAGCAGGTGTTCCTCAGGACCTCCTCCAGGTGGGGCCAGGGTGCTCCCCCAAAGCTGCAGGGGCAGCTCTGTGCCCCAGGGGGCTGGCAGAACAGCAGAGATCAAGGAAGCCTGGAATTGCCTGATCCCAGACTGTCGGGGCTGGAATGCCTGGAAGAGCCTCCAGGACTCCGTTTCTAGAGAGGGAAACCGAGGCACACAGGCACGTTAGTGTGAGGGCGAGGATCAGAACTGAGGCTCCAGCTCCCAGCCCTGTGCTCTCCATCTGTCACACCTGCCGAGGAGGGGAGTAGGCCTTTCTCCAGGGGGGCAGGTGGGCTGTGGCTCTGAGCAGCCCCAGTGCCAGGAAGGAAGAGTCAGTTAAGTTCTAAAGCTTAGACTCAGGCCTTCCTACCCGGAGCCAGGCTGGGGTCCAGGAGCTCGGGTCTCACCTGGGGGCTGGTTAGAAATTCAGACTCTCTGGCCCCGCCCCAGACCCACAGAACCAACATCTCCAGGCAGCTGCGGTGCAGAACCAGGGTGACTCCCCCCAGCTCAGGAAAGCACACTGCCTGGGGGCCGTCAGGTGCTGGGGGACGCCTTAGAGGCCCCAAGGGAGCCAGTCTGGGCCACACTCACTGGTGAGCTGTCCCCAGTCCTGGTGCAGAGAGGGCCATCCGGCCGGGAAAGCATTTCAGGCTCCAGGCCTGCACACACACCTGGGGGGCAGCAGCTGTGTCTGCCCTCGCACCTGGGTCTGCATGGCTGACCACCCTTTGCCAGCAAGCTTGAAGCCGGATCTTTTGAAAGAACCAGGAGTAACTGCATGTTGGAGGGGGCTCAGCTCCAGCCAGAGCCTGGGCAGGGGCGGGGGTGCAACCCCAGTCTGGTCAGGCGGGGTGGGGGGCAGAGGAGCAGCCTCGGCTGGCTGGGGCGGGGGCCTGCAGGGCTGCTCCAGTGGCCTCAGCGACAATACTCCTGCTCGATGCTGGCCATCAGCTCCTCTTCCGAGTAGTCATACGAGATGGCCGAGATGCCCGACTGTCTCTCTGGCCTCCTGTGGCTGCTGCCCGGGGCTCTGTGAGCCAGAAACATGGACAGGGGTGTCAGGAGACAAGATGTCACCTTCAAACTCATCATCTCTACGATGGCCCCTGCAGGGACTTCTGATCTGTCCTAAAACCAAAAACCTTTGCTGTGGGGTTACCTTCTTAATCTTTTACAGGAGCGGATCTCTGCCCATTTCCCTGGCTTCATTGCCTTTGACCTTGTCCACCAAGACCTTATGCACCCTGAGAGGAAGCCAGCCCCTGGGGCATTTCAGGGTGGGAAGGCCCGAGTTCGAGTCCCAGCTCTGCCTCTTAACTAGCCCTGTGACCTTGGAAGGCATTTGCATCTCTGAGCGTCCATTTTTTTCCTCTACAGTGGAGCCCTATTCGTAAGTTCATTCCGGGGCCTAAGTGAGATAAGGCACAGGGAGCACGTGACACCAGGTCCTGCACACTGCACGGCCCTAAGCAAATGCGAGCAGCACTGCGAGATATCCATTTGCCTGATGTACTCACAGGGCCTGCACCCCTGGGGAGGTCGAACAGAGCTGCTGCAGGACGGGGCTGGGCGTGGGAGAAGTGACTACAGTCAGACCCCTGTTCCCGCTGCCCGGGCTCCAGAAAGTGGTTCCCACCAGCCTGCCCCTGGTGGCCCACCCCTCTCCGACTTTCTGGACATCATAGGGATTTGGGGTGGTGTTCACTGTACCCCAAACTTCCCTTTCTTTCAGGCTGCTCCCTCTTAGTGTTGCCTGGCACTGGCCTTGGCCTCCCCAGAACCTTTGACAGGCGGGAGGGTGTGGGCGTGGGTCAGCTTCGTGCTGCTGCTACTGGGGCTGCGTCTGGAGGGGCCGCGAGGTCCAAGGCCTGGAGCTGCCCGCCGCCAGCTGGGGGACAGTGACATCCCCCTGCCTACTCTTCCTGTGCTAGACAAGGAGCCCCAGCTGCTCTGCCGGCCAGAGGGCTGGGCGACTTCCCCCTCGCTGGCCTGTCCCCCACCTGTGAACTCAGGGAGCCAGGCGGCTGACAGGTGCAGACAGGAGCCAGCACAGTCGCCGGGCTTCCCCGCATGCACCCTCAGCTTCTGTGACCCAATCCTGGGACCGCAGGTCAGGCCAGCGCTGTCCTCAAAGACAGCCCACCGGCTCAGCCCTGCCGCTTCCCTGTCTCTCGGCCCTTGCCCCTCAGGAGAAAGACACAGATGTCATCAAGGATGCTCAGGACTTGGGGGCACCTGGGGGGCTCAGTCGGTGAAGCATTTGCCTTCGGCTCAGGTCATGATCTCAGGGTCCTGGGATGGAGTTCCAAGTCAGGCTCCCTGCTCAGCCTGGCGTCTGCTTCTCCCTCTGCCCCTCCCCCTGCTTGTGCTTTCTCTCTCTCTCTCTCTCTCTCTCTCTCTGTCTCTCAAATAAATACATAAAATCTTAAAAAGAAAAAAAAAAGGATGATTAGGACTCGGGGATCAAGGCCCACATGGCCCAGGTTCACAACAAACGTGCTTTCAACGAGCGGCTCTGGGACACCTGCTACGTGCCAGGCCCTGCGAGGGACCAGACGTGAGCCAGAGGCCGGGGCTGCGGGGGCTGAGTGAGGATGGGAGCCAGATTGCCTTGCGGACCTGCTGCCTCACAGGTCACAAGTGAGGAGGCTGGGGGCCAACCAAGGGTGGAGGGACCCCAGCCTGAGGAGGACGAAGGGGAGGGCAAGAGTTTGGGGGGAGATATTTTAACTGGGCTTTGAAGGATTTTTCTCTTCAGCATTTTCTTACAAAGACTTCCAAGCATACCGAAAGGTTGAAATGGTAGATTCCACGATTAAGTAAATACACTCTTTCTTTTTTTGGCTGTATTGACTTTATCACACATCTACTCATCTGATTTCTGGAGGTATTTCAAAGGAAACTGCAGATCTCAGGACATTTCTCCCAGAAATGCCGCTCNCGCCCGGCGGGGGGGGGGGGGGGGGGGGGGGGGGGGGGGGGGGGGGGGGGGGGGGGGGCGGAGGCCGGGGAGGAAGGGCCCCTCCCTTGCCTCTGAGATCTGCATGGAAGGTGGAGGGACAAGGGCAGCGGTGGGTGGGCTGGAGGCATGCCTGGGAGAGCCACGGCAGATGTGGGGCAGGAGACCTGCTGCTCCCTCCCTGCATGGAATCCCCTTAGAGGCCGAAGAGCCCAAGTCTGGGGACCAGAGGAAGGCCGTTCCAGGCCTGACCCTGGGGAGGGCCAGCACGCCCTCTGAGCTTGCCTCCGAGGCCCTCTCCTCCTTTCCGGGGCAGCGGACGGAGCCGACAGAGCCTCCCATGAAAGTCGGTGAGCTGAGCGAGTGAGTGAGTGAGTGAGGGAGGGAGTGGACTCCTTGTGAGGGTGGTGAGGAGGCCCAAGGAGCCTCCTGGAGCAAGAGCAGGGAGCGGAAGGCGCCCCTTAGGTTAAAAAGCAGAAGAAATAGCTAATTGATTCCAGGTAGAATTTAACCCTTCTAAATTCATCAGGTTGATGAAAGAGGGAAAAGTCATGCTAATTCTCTTTAAAATCAGTGGACACAATCAGCCAGAGCTGAGCTGTGTGCCTTCTTTCCATGGGACCCGCAGGCACACGTGTCCCCAGGCAGGTGTGTCCCCAGGTCCCCAGGACAGAGCCGCAGGTGCAGGCGTTTGGGTCAGCCAGGCAGAGCCGGCCCGGGCCCCTGGGGCGGTCACTGCAGTGGGACCCGGTGTCCTCCCTGGCACCCAAGCCCACCCCCAGTCCATACAAGGAGAGAAGGAGGGGCTGAGGGAGGACCAGGGCTCTCCAGGATTCTGAAGAGGGCTCTGGGCCGGACCGCTGGTGCCAGGGGTGTAAGCGCTCCACCGAGGGGTCCCAGCCTGCTCCCACTCGAGAGCTGTGGCCAGTGGCCGCAGCTTGGCACTCAGCACCCTCTCTACCTCGGGGAGCTT
This sequence comes from Ailuropoda melanoleuca, assembly GCF_002007445.2. NCBI lineage: Eukaryota > Metazoa > Chordata > Mammalia > Carnivora > Ursidae > Ailuropoda > Ailuropoda melanoleuca. Next base: position 137,389,011 of record NC_048221.1, on the reverse strand, counting down.
CCTTCCCTCCGTGACCTCCAGGGCCCTGCGCTAACCGCCACCTGCCTGCACACAGCGTCCTCAGAGGAGATGGGCCCGGGATGCTCCTTCCTCCTGTCTCCTCCGTGACCACCTACACAGCCTTCAAACCAGTAAATCGTTACCAGCCCTTCCGTGAGCCCTCAGGCCTCTCCTGTCCCCTCTCTGACCTCCCCTGAATCCACTGCCTGCCCTTGTGAAGAGACCACGCTGCTCAGGGAAGGACCCCCGCAAATGGGTGTTCAATAAGGGAAACCAGCAAGGTTCTTGCCCCAAAGCCATGTGGAACTGGTCATAAAAAGGGCGGTTATGCTACAAGTGTTACATCTGTTCACATCCATGGTCTTGACTACTGGAGTCACCACATCCCAGGGACAGGGCAGATCACTGTCGTCCCATTAGAGGCAAGGAAGCCAGGAGGGCACGGTGGGGGAGAACAGGCCAGGGGCTCAAGGGCATCCCAGCCGAGCTTCGAGCCTCCTGCTGGGGTTTGATGCCCCGAAACCCTCCCGCGGCCCAGAGCCATGTGGGATGGCCTGGAGCAGGCAGAGGAGGCCCGGTCTCTGGGCCTGGGGTCCTTTCCTGACACTTCCCAGGGGAAATAAATAAAACTGTAACGGAATTACAGGGGCCCCATGTGCCATCCCTCTAGGCTGTACACTCTGGAAGGCTCATCTGCAGGTGTCCCACGGCACCCAGTTTGAGGGAACGAGTGAGGTCGGGAACGCCCCGGATGACCTGAGTCGGGGCTCTCTTAGGGGGAAGATCACAGCGGCTGTGAGACCTCAGGGCTTCTGCACACTCCCACGGCTGGGACCCTCCCTGGAAGGAGGGGGCTGCACCCGGCAGAGAGGAAGCGTGCTCACCCCAGCCTGGCACTCACCTGGAGACTCCGCCGCTCTCGGGGTGCTCATCAGCGCTCGGTTTAGAGGATACCTTGAGAAGGACAAAAGGAAGAAGCATCAAGAGGCCATCAGTGGTGTCGCCTGCCTAATGCGCTGGCTTTCTGCCGGCAGACGATGGCCACCTCGTTCCACCCAGGATCAGGTAAACTGCGGCCGGAAAGGGTCCCTCTGGCTTTGGTTCCATCTGCTTACTGCACAGGTGGGAAGGTTGAGGCTGGGGCAGGGGGTGACATCACCAAGCTCGGACAAGCAACTCCCTGCCTGGTGGCCAGCGACCAGGCCGTACCCCCATCGCTCACCTCCAGGGGTCACGGTCCTGCCTTCCCCTCGGCTCTGCCAAGCTTTCTCTGCCCTCAGACAAGGGTGTTTAGATGGAGCACAAGTCTGTCTGCGGGCTTTTCGTTAGTCGGTGCTGAGCGCTGTGCCCGCACCAGCCTGTCCCAATGACCACAGCTTTAGAATGAACCTTGACATCTGCTAAACCACGTCCTCCCAACTTTTTTTTTTTTTTTTAAAGAGTCTTGACTACTCTTGGTTCTTTGTATTTCCCCATATATGTACTGGAATCAGCTTGGCCTATTCCATGGGAAAAAAAATCTTGGGGATTTTGTTGGGGTGGTATTAAACCACAGATCATTTGAGGGAAATTGATATCTTTATAATAATCAGCCTTTTGATTTATAAACAGGGATTGTTTCTCCATTCATTCAGGACTTCTTTAATGTCTTTTTTTTTTTTAAGACTTTATTGAGAGAGACTATGTGTGTGAGTGAATGGGGCAGAGCGGGGTGTGGGGGGGGGAAGGGCAGAGGGAGAAGCAGACTCCCTGCTGAGCAAGGAGCCCGATGTGGGACTCAATCCCAGGGCCCTGAGATCATGACCTGAGCCGAAGGCAGACACTTCAGCGACCGAGGAACCTAGGCACCCCCTTCTTTAAGTCTTTCAAGAAGTTTTTTCATTTTCCCCATAGAGACCATGGATGTCTCTTTTTGGACCAGTTCCCAGATACTTGGCATTTGCAATGCTATTATCAATGTCATCTTTTTTTAAAATTTTATTTTATTTTTTTGAAATATTTTATTTATTTCTTTTTTTTTTTTTTTTAAAGATTTTATTTATTCGACAGAGATAGACACAGCCAGCGAGAGAGGGAACACAAGCAGGGGGAGTGGGAGAGGAAGAAGCAGGCTCATAGCAGAGGAGCCTGATGTGGGGCTCGATCCCATAACGCCGGGATCACGCCCTGAGCCGAAGGCAGACGCTTAACCGCTGTGCCACCCAGGCGCCCCTATTTATTTCTTTATTTGAGAGAGAGAGTGCAAACAGGGCAGGGAGAAAGGGAGAAGGAGACTCCCTGCTGAGCAGAGAGCTCAACTCAGGGCTAGATCCCAGGACCCTGGGATCATGACCTCAGCTGAAGGCAGGCACTTAATCAACTGAGCCACCCAGGCACCTCAAAACATCATCTTTTTAAAATAAATTTTATTATGTACCTCTTGTTGTTGCAGAAATATGACTGAAATATATATATTCGGGGGGGGGTTAGTGAATTTAACACTCTTGTATTAGCCCTAATAATTTATTTATAGATTCTGTTTGTATTATTTTTGTTCTCATTCACATTCTTTGGGAATAACGGCCATTCGATTTCCCTCTAACCTTTCTGCACTTCTGGTACGACATGAAAAGAAGTGATGATAACAGGCATCTTTGTCTTGCTCCCTAATTGAACGGGAAAGTACCTATCATTTCACAGCTTAATGTTTGCTGTGGGTTTTTCTCGAGCATCCTTGATCAGAGCCTCATCTCGGTGCTATTTGCTGGGTTATTCCTCCAGCTCTATCTTCCAGTATGCTGATCTTCTCTTCATCTCTGTCTAATCTGCTAATCCACACCATCGGGATCTTTCCTTTTGTTTATTCTAGTTTCCATTTCTACAAGTTCTGTTTGGTTCTTTTTCAAATACACCAGGTCACTTTCTCTAGGCCCTTGTCCTTTGCAGGTATTTTCCTTAAACATGATAAACACAAATTGATTATAATCTGTGCCTGATAATCCAAACAACTGAAGCCTTCACTGATCTGGGGGGTCAGAAGGAAAGAGAGAGAGAGAACCTCAAGCAGACTCCCCACTGAGCGTGGAGCCCAATGCAGGGCTCGATCTCACAAAACTGAGATCGTGACCTGAGCCAAAATCAAGAGTTGGACGCTTAACCCACTGAGCCACCCAGGCGCCCCTTCACTGATCCATTTTTGTTGACTATTTTTTCTTCTGGTTTTTACTGGGTTCCTTGCATAGTTGGTTATTTTTTGTTGTTTGCTGCTCATTGTCCTTGGAAACTTCTTCGTGAGTATTCTCTGAGGCCTAAGAGGAGCATGACTTTTTTCCAGGCACCTCAGGGGCATTTCCAGTCTGGGACCATTTGAAATTAAATCTATGCGTTCAGGCCTGATATAGGGACCTTAATGATTCTGCGGACATGGGGGAGTTTTAAACGTTTTGTTTTTTCCTTTTAATAGTGGAGAATTATGTTCCCTCATTCCATGATCTTACACTGCCAATAGAGAGAACCGGGCTTTTGCCCCCACAGGAAGCTGCTTACATCCTCTCCAGATTCTCTTCTAAAGCCCTCCTCCATCCTCTGACTCAGAGATACAATCACATGGATCAGTCACTCCCCAGCCGTTCCCCCGGCACCCCAGTGTGCCCAGGGCTCTACCAGCTGCCGTGCAGACGTGGGCTCCACACTCTCGAGGTGCTGGCAATGTCACGGGAGAAGGAAGTCTTAAACACGTCAAACAGTGAGCCAGTTGTGGGGGCACGGAGCTGGAGGAGGGGGGTGTTGCTATAAAATGCACAGTTGGAGGGGGTGGGCAGTATGGTAGTCGTGCGCACAGACCAAACCCCGCCCTACCATCTATGCAGTTTGGGGTGGTTGTCCTGACCTTTCTAAGCAGTGGTTTCCTCGTGTATAAAGCAAGTTTACTGCGAGATACTCTGAAGTCATTCCAAAGTGCCTGGCACTGAGTAAGTTCTCAGTAAACATTAGCTGTTAGCGTTTCTGTTATCGTCGGACCGATGCTGTATACCGTGCTGTATACCGTCAGCGGTGGTTAGTCCTCCCCAGCAAGAGCACCACTTCTCCAAGCTGGGCACAGGATAAACACAAAGTATTTTCTGAATTAAGTTGAATGTCAGGTTGCTAGGTTGTTCTAATCTTGAGTTTAAAGTCTATATAGCCGTTGGCGGAGTAGAGTAAAAATAGCATAATACAGAAAAGGGTTCAAATCCCAGTTGTGCCATTTAATAATGATATGCCTTTGGGTGGATTGTGAGGCTCTCTGAGCCTCAGTTTACTCATCTGCAGAATGGGGACTTAGCCCTCAGGCCTGCTGTGAGATGAGAGATTATCTGTCCAGTTCCTCCTTAGTGTAACAGCCATCCTACAGGCGACCGATAAACACCATTCAAAGTATCTGAACCAACGTCCAATCTAGGGTAGCCTCGGACGAAGCCCCACTGGAAGGTAACCCGAACGCGTGATGAGGCTGGTCTGGGGAGCGTGTTGGTCTTCGAGGCATAAGCAGAGGTTGCTCTACAACATATTCTTCGCTGAGAAATTAGCTCTGATGTGTATCTTGGGAAACATTAGCGGTGGTAAGTGGAAGCAAGCACACACCGCGTGTGTCCTGCCGACGCAAGCCCTGTGGGGATGCGCAGGGGAAGGCCAGCCGGCCTCAACACGCGGTCTGGTGGAGGTTGGTCTTGCCTGCCCAACACTGCAAGTGGAGGCAGGCCACATGGCAAGGGTGCACAGCCTCGAACCAGCAGTACCCCAAAGAGCCGACTGTGGCTGCTGGTGGTCGGAGATCTTGCTGCGGGGGACTCAGTGTCATGGTGCGTTTCTTTGAACACTCATTTGTGCCTCTGGGGAGTATAAAGATGAATAGGAGATGACTTCCAAGTCAGCAAGGAACTCATGATAGGAAGAGGGACACAAGAGCGGGGATGGAGCGAAGAAAGAGGACGGGAAGTAACACACACACTCACACACATTTACCCCCACTGCCTCTTGAAGCCACCCAGCCCATCTCAGAGCAGCTCAGACTATCTGGATGTTCTTTTTTTTTTTTTTTTCTTAAGTAGGCTCCACACTGGGCGTGAAGCCCGATGCAGGGCTTGAACTCATGAATCTGAGCTGAGATCAAGAGTTGGGCGCTTAACTGACTGAGCCACCCAGGTGCCCCTGAATGTTCTTTTCAATTAAAAACAAAATTCTGTGATAAAATACACATATAGCCTAAAATTCACCATCTTAACCATTTTTAAGTGTACATTTCAGTATTAAGTACATTCATAGTGTTGGGCAAGCAATCTCAAGAGCTCTTTTCATCTCGCAAAATGGAAACTCTGTCCCCATTACACAATTCCCCATCCCTGTGCACCCCCCACCCCACCCCCGGCCACCACCCTCCTACTGTCTCTCTGACTCTGACCAGACACCTCGTCTTAAGGGGAATCCTACAGTATTTGTCCTTCTGCGTCTGGCTGGTTTCGGCGGCACGTCTTTGGGCTTCATCCCTGTTGGAGCAGCTGCCAGACGCGCTTCCCTCCTGAGGCTGCTATCCTGCTGTGTGCATGTACCGCCTTCGGTTTCTCCGTCCATCAGGTTGCTTGCACCTTTGGGCTGCTGTGAATACCACTCTTGTGAACGTCGATGGACAGAGATCTCTTGGGACCCTGCTTTCAGTACTCTCAGGTACACACGAAAATCCTCGATTACACTGCCACCCACCTGCCTCCCGACGGCTTTCAGTCACGAGGCCTGCCTACATTCCCAGGGGCTCAGAGAAGAAAAGCAGTACTTTACCCATCCATCCCCGAGCTGCTTTTTAGGGCATCATCCTACTTGCACCCTTGTGCCCTCTTGTCAGCTTCTGCCGGAACCAGTTTTTGGTCACCTACTGTGGCTTTGCCCCTCGTCACCAGGCTCTGTGAAGGTTGTTACAAATACAGTTTCTCCCAGAGGGAGGGCAACCGAGACAGACCTTCGCAGGATCAGCCCGTCTCCACTCGCCCGCTGCTCTCCCTATGGTTAGCAGGGACGCACTGCCGGCCTGGCGGGGCAGCAATGACGGGGCTCAGCATCACCCTACAGCAGGGTTCGGAAGGGAGGCTGTGCTCTTGCTTTTGTAATTTCCCCGATGGCTCAGCTTTGTTATATCTGCTCCACGTTTGCTGAGGTTTCTCTCCGTGCCTGAGGTTTGAACACGCGTCCTTTCCTCGTCAATGCGTTCCAGCCTTTTGCTTGACTTTGTCAGATGTGGGATGAGTTAGACGCCCTTCCAGAAACACAGCTCGCCAGAGCGGCAAAGGGAGCTTGCATGAAAAGCAAAGACACAGCAGCCCCTGCTGGCTGCTCCAGGCCTCATGCAGACGCATGTTCCCACCACCGGCCAGCTGGAGGCCTGCCACCTCGGGGCCAGACAGACACTGGGACCCTGGGGGCTGTGGCGCCTGGGCTAGGGCCCGGCCAGCCGTGGGAACCGGGCTGAGCTCAGGGAGTGCGTGAGTGCGTATGGGCGGGCTGGGGATGTATCATCACCCGAGATCCCACGCAGGCTTTGAAGAACACACCAGAGCCGAAGGAGCAGCAGAAAAGAGGAGGAGGAAGTGAATCAGATGATTTCTCTGTCTCCTCAGACTCACAACTAGGCTTTTTCGAAAAAAGTGAACTATCAACTCTCAATTTTTAGGAAATCCACTGCCCTTTAATTTACCAAAATGTCTATGTTCTGCTTCTTCTGCTTAGAGAGTCCTCCCCTTTAACTCGTCATGTTTAACAGCTTTATATGTATATATGTACACGCATCAGTGATTCGGAGAATTGCCATAGAGCAAGCCACAGATGTTTAAGGAATTCGGGTTGGTAGGCTTCGACAGGTGCATGGACCTGTTCAACCATCCCCACGGTCAGCACCCTCCGTGGTCCTCCCTGCTTCCCTCGGCGGCCCTCCCGTCTCCAGGCAACCGCTAGTCTGCTTCCGGTCACTGCAGATTCGTGGGTTCTCTCTGCAAGCCAAGGCGCCTGGAATCATACAGCACGCACCCTTTTCCTGGCTTCTTTCCCTCCGTGTAATTAATGATTCTGAGATCCATCCACGTTGTGTGTATCAACAGTTCACTGCGCCCGATGTGGGGCTCGAACTTACGACCGCAGGATCAAGAGTCGCATGCTGCACCCACGGAGCCCACCAGGCATCCCAGGAGTTTACTCCCTTTTATTGCCCGGTAATATTCCACAGCCTGGGAAGACATCCCCCTTTATTATCCTTCTTTGAAGCCCAGGTTTGTTCGGTTGGTTGGGTTTTTACGTTTCATTATGTTTCATTATGGACACTTGAGCACAGGCGGCGGAGAGAATGGCGTGAGCGCAGTCCTGGTACCTGGCCTCCCGGCCTCCGCGAGGTCCCATGTTGTGCCTTCGGCTCAGCCCTCCCACCGCCAGGGGGCGCTCCTGTCCCCACACAGCCCCACTCCACGGTCTCCTAGGCAGCATTCGCTGCGGGCCAGGTGGGTTCTGCCAGGAGAGCTGTTCTGCGTTAATAAAATGACAACCAGACTTTTTTAAAAGGAGGCTCTGACTCTGAGGCCACTGGTCGTGGAGCCCCCGCCTCCCTTCACGAGGCCATGCCTTCAGGAAAGGGTTTCTGAAGAGAAGGAAGGCCAGGCCGACCTGGAGAAGCTGGAAGGGATGAGATTGGAGGAAAAGGACAATCAATTGCATTTATATGGTGTTTTCTCACCTTATAAAGCGCGTTCATACGTTATCACTTCATTATAAACACTGGGGACTCAGCTGGACTCACGGATGGGCTGCAGGCAGCCTGTTGCCCACCCTGGGGGTGGCCCCCATCGGGCAGCGCCTGCCCGTGGATGGGGAGGGAGGTGACCTGGCCTGGCTCCTGGGCCTGCCCAGGCCCTGGGGCAGCTACCCCTGCAGAGCCCCAAAGGCCTCTGATATAAATGAGATGGGGGCCTCATGGTCTCAGGTCCCTTCGGGGCCAGTGATCTGATTCTCAAATTGGAAAGAGACCACTGGGTTCTCCGACATTGGCTGTTGGGAGGCAGAGCCCAGTGGGCACCTGAACTGGTGGCCTTGGGCTGGGAGCTACCTTCCTTGCTGGTAACGGGCTCCTGGCCTGAGGGAGGGGAGAACCCGGTTTGCCCAGACCCCTGCTGGCCCCTCACCAGAGTCCAGGGACCGCTTGTGCCAGCCCCGTGGGAACTAAAGCTTCCCCATGGGAACAGAAAGTCTTCACCAGCACCCCTGGACGCCATGTGTGCGACAGCGACACCCCCCCACCCCCGACTTCATTCCTTCCCCTCTCCACCCAGCACTCAGTAGCCACTGCTGAGGCCTGGCATCGGGCCAGGCGCTGGGACTGTGCTCTCCACCCCTGCACAGCTGGGCTCCGGCCGCTCGGCAGCCACGGTCCTGTGACCCCGGAGGGAGGGAGCCCTCTGAGGTCGCACACCCTACCCGCATCTCCAGGCGCTGTGCATCTTACGGTTTGAAGTCTCACTGTTTTTATAGGTCCCCTGAGGGGAGGATTCTTCCTTCAGTGTTTGATGTTCTCCAGCCTTAGCATTCTTCTCCCCAGTCCAAGTGCTCTCCGCCCAGCAGCCCATCTCCCTGCCGATGTTCACAAACCACTTTCCACAGTGGACATGAGTGTCGGACAGCCCCAGGAACTCGTCTGCCTCCACCCCGAACCTGTACTGCCCTGAGCATCATTATCGGCTCAACCCCACAAGCAAGAAAGTTTGGCGCCGTTCTGGAAACTCACCTTCCTTTGCTTGTCACACCCACGTCACCTGGGCTTCTCCCACCTTCTCTGCCCTGAGCGTCCCACTCCTGCACAGTCTCCTCTCATCCCCTCCCCGCTGCCACCTCTGACCTTCCGAAAGGGAGGCTGGCCAGGAGAGGAGGCTCAAGAAATAAGGTGGTGTCTCTGGGGCAGGGAACTGGGGAAAAGGTGGGGACAGTGGAAGGGACACTTTCTTTTCGGGGCATCTTTCACATCTTCTCTCCTGTGCATGTCTATTGCCTGTTCTGATTTTAAAATAAACATTTAATTATAATAAATACAGAAAACTTCCGCTAGCTCCCCACTGCTTACAGGGTAAAGTTCCACCCCTTAGCCTAGAGGGTTGCGAAATCCTGACTCAAAGCGATCCGGTTGCCTTTTGTGCTCTATCCGTCATCACGTCACTGTCCAGCCATAACGGGCTGCACGCTGTTCTCCTAGAGTACTTTCATCCCTCTGGGTTTTTCTACACGCTGTTCCCTCTGTGTGGGATGCTCCATCCTCTTCCCACCGCTGGACAACTCAGCTGACCCTTTAGAACCAGCTCAGACGTCAGGTCCACTGGGAAGACGCCTGCCTCCGATGGGATTATTCAACTCCTTGTGTGTATACTATTTCCTACATACCTCCTACCGCAGGGCTTCCGTGGTGAATGACGGATGTGCATTTACACAACCCTCCACAACACAGTTAGGAGCTTTTTGGGGTCAGTACTATGTTTTACTCTTCTATGTACCCTAGATTGCTCAAATACCACTTAAATGTGCGTGCTTCGGTATAGATCTCATCTGAATGCAGACAGACGGTGACTGTCTTCAAAATAGTGGCTTTTTTGCCAAAAGTCCATCATATTATCCATCACGTTTAAGTGTCTCTGGTTATGTGCTTTCCAGCCATGTAATCATTTTGACTGCTGTTTTCACCTCCACATCCCACAGCAGCTGTGAACCAGGATTACGCCAAAGTCCTGGCTGATGGTAACAGACACGGATTATCCTGGTCCTCCTTTGCCAGAGCAAAATGGAACCTTTGCAAAAATGGTGGAAGATGGATTCATGCCACGTACCTAGAAAACATGATTGGCCCAGACCTTCTTGTAACAAATGTGCTGCCTTTGCAGCAACGATAAATTCCCAGAACATGAGGAGTGTCGGGCTGGCTCAGTCAGTATGTGTGGTTCTTGATCTCAGGGTTGTAAGTTCAAGTCCTGAGTTGGGTGCACTGATTACTTAAAAATAAAATCTTTAGGGGCACCTGCGTGGCTCAGTAGGTCGAGCATCTGACTCCTGATTTTGGCTCGGGTCATGATCTCAGGGTCCTGGGATCCAGCCACCTCGGGCTCCACATTCAACAGGGAGTCTGCTTGAGATCCTCTCCCTCTGCCCCCCACCTTGCTTGCGCGCACACGCCCTCTCTCTCGTTCTCTCGAACATAAATAAAATAAATCTTTAAAAAATAAAAATAAATAAAATCTTAAAAAAAAAGAAAAAGCTTCCCAGAAAATGAACTTCCCTCGATCTTGATCGGCCCAGGTTTATTAGGCAGGAGGAGGGACAAAATCTGAACAATAATGTGGTAGTAAAGGTGCTGAATTTTGTTCATTGGATTGTATCAAAATTTCCTCTTTAAAGGTGCCCTTGAATTTCACTAGCGCATTTAATCTCAAAAACCTCATTTATCCAGCCCATTCTGGGACTGACATTCTATAGTTAATTCTGTATCCTAACAGAGCCATCCTTGACTATCCACTACCACTGAACTGTTAAAAAGAACCTTCCTGAAAACATTGACTACACTCTGGTTCTATGCCTCTCATTCTCCATGAACCCCAGCCCATCAGGCTTCCCCCACCGCTCTTCCCGAGGGCACTAGGGACCTCCAAGTTGCTAAGGTCAGTGGCCAGTTCCCTGGCTTCATCCTATTCATCCCATCAAGAAGCATTTACAAGAGCTGGTCACCTCTCCCTTCTTGAAACACTTTCCTCCCTTGGCTTCCAGACATGGCATCCTCTTGGTTTTTTCCCCCCATTACTGGTTGTCCCCTTTGGCATGTCCCCTCATCTTTTCCACGTCTGAACACAGCAGGGCTGGCTCTTCAGCTCCTCTCATACAAGTTCACACACACCCACAGCCAGAGCAGTGCCTGGCACACCGATGTGTGTTAGCCAGCATCGTTGTTATTGGTGTTCTGGTCCACCCTCCACGCTCCTCTGCTCTGCAAGCTCCCACACTCATAGCTCCAACCCCAACCCCCCGCTGAGCACCAAGCTCTTACAAAGACCTCTTCACTTGCCTCTCTGTTTGGGTGTCTAATAGGCATCTCAAACTTAACACATTCAAAACCAAATTTATAGTTAACACCCCAAACCTGCCCCTTCCCCATTTCCATGTCAGCTAACAGCAACTACATCCTTCTAGCTGCTCAAGCCAAAACCTTTGGGGTCATCTTTGACTCCTTTCTTTCTCACGCACCCCATAGCCAATCCACTGGTAGACTGGTTGCCTCTGTCTTTAGTCTGTGTCCGTGGGCCAACCACTCCTCTCGTCCCTCACTGTGGCCCTCTGTTCTCAAGGATCCCTGTGAAAGCCTCCTAATTCCACTCCCAGCTGTGACCCTGCCCCTCCTCCCACTCTGTCTCCAACATGGCAGCCAGTGAGAGTGGGTGAGCCCTAAAACAATTAGGTCATGGCTGTTCAAAACCCTCCAGGGCTTCCCACCTCCTTCAAAGTAAAAGCCAAATGCCTAACAGTGGCCAAAGGACCATGATGCTCTGCCCAGACACTGGGCCACCATCCTGGCCACCATCCTGTCTCCCACTACGCTGACCTTGCCCTCTCCACTCCAGCCACTCTGCCCAACCCCCCGCTCTTTGAGCAGACCCTCCAGGCTCCACCCCAGGGCCTCTGACTGGCTGACCCCTCGACTTGGAACACCGGTTCCCACAGAAGCACGGCAGCCCTCGCCTCCTTCCTAGCTTTGCCCGAGTGCTGCCTCTTCAGTGACAACTTCCCTGCCCGCCTATTAAAAATGACAACCCAGCCCCGCTCCTGCTCTCCCCAGCCCCGCTGCCTTGTTGTTCTTTTTTTTTAAGAATTTTTTTTTTTTTGAGAGAGAGAGAGAGACTAGGGGGAGGGGCAGAGGGAGTGGGACAGAGAGAATCTCAGGCAGGCTCCACGCTCAGCACGGAGCCCGACGTGGGGCTCTATCTCACGACCCTGAGGTCTGAGGTCACGACCTGAGCTGAAATCAAGAGTCAGACGCTTAACCGACTGAGCTGCCCAGGCGCCCCTGCTTTATTGTTCTTTATACTTCACTTTTGTCACTGTTGGACTTAATACGATGAGAATTGGAGCAGAGGTTTTGTCTGTTTGGTTCACTGATGCGTAACCAGCACCTAGAACAGCACCTGGCATGTACATGCCGAGAGCATGAATCAATAGATGGTACGTTTTCCCAGTTGCGAGAGCCCTGGGCGGCAGACACTGCTGCATCGTCAAAAAACAATAATTTGATTAAATACCTTACTAAAACCCAAACCCAAGCCTTTAGCTTTTCTCACATGATTTTTCCATCCTAAGTAGTTTTCAGTTTCAATTTCCCACTAAAATACTGTTGATTTTAAAGTTCCACTGACTTTGGGGAAGGAATTCTGCCCTGCACGCCGAATACCGCATAGGCACAAAGTTGGAACTTAATCCAGGACAGTAATAAAAGATGGTTTAACTAAAGTACATGAATTTGATGGATATTTTACATTTATTAAAATAATTAAGAATACTGTGCAGCAATATAAAAAGCTGTTTATGAGATAGTTTAAGTATAAAAATTCAAAACAGAACATTATCATTTCAACGATAGCAACATAATGCCACTGAGACCACTGAAGGAGTTCCTACATGTAGATACACATTTCTCATCTATAGCGGTATAGCTATGCAGACATAGATAGATACACAGATATCATAAATAGAGATATATATAACTGATTTAAATACCTCTTAAAAGGGGCACCTGGGTGGCTCAGTTGGTTAAGTGTCCGACTCTTGATTGCAGGTCATGATCTCAGGGTCGTGAGATCAAGCCCTGCATCGGGCTCTGGGCGTGGAGCCTGCTTAGGATTCTCTCTCCACCCCCTCCCACCCCCGATCTCTCTCCCTCCCTAAATTCATAAATAAATAAAAGTAAATACTTCTTAAAACTTAACTTTAAAAATTCAAATTTTAGAATATGACAATACTCCATTCTTACCCAGCAACCTTAACTGCATCAGGAAAACCACCAAGAATTGAGAAATGAGACAAACACAAGCACTTGATTAACTAAAATAATGGCCACAAAGCCCACTGGCTGAAGAGACGATTCTTCAGGCCGGGGAAGAACCCGTCCCAGGCCTGACCTCAGACGGTCCTGGTCTTCCTTTAAACACAGAGTTAGCAGGCATGGTTATGATTCCATCCCCAAAGGGCAGCTCAGACAGGTGTCCCCTAGGGCGGGGGATGCAGAGAAGCTTGCTTGGTTGCATACAGAATGACAATGGTTAAAATGTGACAGTGCTGAGCGGCAGTAACAAGCATCACAGCTGTTAGGGCCATTTTGCTAATAAGGGTACAGGAGCCTGACTGTCCAGAGTCTGATCTCTGCTCTGCTCTAACGGTGTGGCTCTGGTTAAGTTGCTTAACCTCTCTGTGCCTGTTTTCTCTTTCCCATGCAAAAATAGAGGATAATAATGTTAAAGATTAAAAGAGTTAATGCATGTTTGAGACCCAAGTGCTCATTAATATCAGCTCTGACTATTCTTGAACACAGTCGAGTGTAATCCATACTAGTCAGGATGATGGTTCAGAGATAATGTATAATCAGTCTCTAAGAAATTCTAATCGAGGGGTGCCTGGGTGGCACAGCAGTTAAGCATCTGCCTTCAGCTCAGGGCGTGATCCCGGCGTTATGGGATTGAGCCCCACGTCAGACTCCTCCGCTATGAGCCTGCTTCTTCCTCTCCCACTCCCCCTGCTTGTGTTCCCTCTCTTGCTGGCTGTCTCTATCTCTGTCAAATAAATAAATAAAATCTTTTAAAAAAAATTCTAATCGACAGTGGTTAAAATTTTTAAACATGGGAGCTTAAAGGGATAATTTCACTTGAGTTTGATATTGTCTTATGAAGAATACCTCTCTCCTCCAAAATGCTAGTTTAGAACCTAAGGAAGGTTTTCCTCCTTCCCTCCTAAAGAAATTTAAATTGTGTTGTTTATTTGCTCAAACATTTGCTCTCTCCTTGAGAACATCATTTTTAACATTTTGAAGAACGGCTGACTTCTAAGTATAGATCAGATCCATCTAAATACCAATTTTTTCCAGCTCAGTGATGTCTTGTCAACTCAGAATCTTATAAGATGTACAGTTGCCAAGAGACTCAGTCAAAGGACGTAATCTATAAAGCAAAAAGCACAAACCCCACACCTGAGCGTACAGGCAGTTCTCCTTCTAACTGTGACCTTCACAGTCAAGAAATTAGGAGAGCTGACCTCTCACTTTGTCTCCCCACACCTGAAAATAATTGGACTCGAGGAGCTTTCTTACAGATCTAATAATCTAAGATTCTGGGATTCACTCAAGAAAAATGGATGGCACAGAGGATACGTACAATCCATCCAGAACCACCACCATGGCTGGCCAATTTCCCCTCCTAGGGGCCTCCATCTCCCCTTCGGCCCTCTAACTGTCCTGCTTCACTCGGGACCTGCTCACCCAGACCACCAAGGCTGCCCCAAACTGGCCATCTTGGCCCCAGGCTTACTTGGCCCTGTCTGTCCTCCCACAGCCGGCGGTGTCATCTTCCTAAAACACAAAATGCCGCGCCCCTAGCCCTTCAGAGATAGCCACAGCTTTTACGGTCAAGTCCAAACTCCTCAACATGGGAAACTCCCAGCATGACCTAGGACAGGATGGCACATACCCCTCAGCCTCTTCAACCCAGGCCCTCCCCACCCACAGCCTGGGCCCCGCAGACCCCGCCCCATCGCCTTTGGGTGCCTGGTTCTCTCTGCACAAATGCTCTTCCCCTGCTTGTTTGCCCAGCTAAGGCCACAGATCCGTCCAGAGTCAGGTCAAGTGCTGTCCTTCTGGAGTGCTACCCTGACTTCTCCAGGGCATCGGTCACTCCTCCTGTGGACTCTGTGCAGGTCTGTGTCTCAACTTTTTGTCTGCAGGTCCCCTCTCCCCCTGCTAGACTGTGGATTTCTTTTGGGCAAGGACCAAGTGCCATCTGTGTTCATTTTAGCACCTAGAGGGGGGCCGGGCTCATAGAAATGACTGGAGGAGTGAGTAAGGCAGCCCCTTTACCCTGAGAGTCACTGACATTCAGCATCAAGGGAGAAATCCATTCTTTTTCTTTTCCTCTCATTTTCACTTCTAGAGTTTCCAAGGCATTTGAAACTTGGACACTAGATGATTGCTTCAATGCTATCTGAGAATTTCCCCCAAATTTCTCAACTGTTTGTCCATGTTTAGTGTTATGTAACTGAATGGTGACGTAGTCTTGAAGGAATCTTGTGAACGAATTCAGTCCCACTCACTGCCACTCACTTTGGGAGGGTAGCAGGGGACAGGGGACAGGCAGGAGGACGGCGGGGGGGGGGGGNNGGACGGGGCGGGGGGGGGGGTTGCACTGATTTGAGACAGTTCTCCTCCCCACCCCTCACAGTGACATTTTCAGGATTCTACCGCTGGGTGGCTGTCCCCAGAAGACACTTCCCTGGGTCCTGGCAGTTAAGCAAGGCCTGTCGGGCTCCAGGGAAAGGGGTGCTGCTTTTGGCATCCTCCTCAAGGCCAGGAGCTGACAGCAAAGGTCTTGTTCATTCTGCTCTGCTGGAGTGAAGACTGTTGCCAAACCAGAGTGCTCGTTTTTATTGTTTTTTTAGAACAACAGGACTGTTATTACAAGTGTTCTGGAAGAGAGGACAGGGAAGCCAAAAACAGATTCCACAGCATCTTAAAAATAGCCAGTAGCATGTGAATTGCTCGACTAGCAAGGCCAGGCTCTTGATGGGTCTGACACATCTGTGAACCACTGTTCGGCTACTGCCCGACCATGTCGCAGCCTCCTCCGGAGAGAAAAGCCAGTACCCCTGGTCAGCTCCCACCTAGGCTAGAAGGAGTCTGGGATGCGGTGCTTTGAGGGTGGACACACAGCTCTCAAAGGAAAGAAAGGCGAGCTCTGGCCAGAAGACAGCCGGGGGGGATGCATTTCTGCCAAGGGATGTGTGTCCCCCTCTCTTCCAGTCTGCTCCCAGCACTGTCACCCCAAACTCGAAGCAGTGAGACCAGCACCCAGAAGGGGCAGACAGGGAGAAAATCAGAGGGGGTGTTGGGGAAGGAGAGGCCGCGTGATCCGCAGGAGACCTCGGAGGCATTCGGAGACACAGAGTCGGTGGGTGTCACTCGGGGCGGGGGCGGAGGGGGGAAAA